>NC_038246.2:26583880-26861355 GCF_000004515.6 Glycine max | reverse complement strand
TAGCGCTGTTCATGCATCCTCCACCAACGAGTCTGGGAGCCCCGCGAATTTATTGCCTAGCGTTGTTCGCAAATTCTCCATTCTCCACTTTTTCCGGAGCCCCATGAATTTATTGCCTAGCGCTGTTCATGCAACCTCCACCAACGAGTTTGGAGCCTTGCGAATATATTGCATAGCGCTGTTCGCCAATTCTCCATTCTCCACTTTTTTCGGAGCCCCATGAATTTATTGCCTAGAGTTGTTCATGCATCCTCCACCAACGAGTCTGGAGCCCCGCGAATTTATTGCCTAGCACTGTTCGCCAATTCTCCATTCTCCACTTTTTTCGGAGCCCCATGAATTTATTGCCTAGAGCTGTTCATGCATCCTCCACCAACGAGTCTGGAGCCCCGCGAATTTATTGCCTAGCGTTGTTCGCCAATTCTCCATTCTCCCCTTTTTTCGGAGCCCCATGAATTTATTGCCTGGCGCTGTTCATGCATCCTCCACCAACGAGTCTGGAGCCCCGTGAATTAATTGCCTAGCGCTGTTCGCCAATTCTCCATTGTCCACTTTTTTCGGAGCCCCATGAATTTATTGCCTAGCGTTATTCATGCATCCTCCACCCACGAGTCTGGAGTCCCGCGAATTCATTGCCTAGCGCTGTTCGCCAATTCTTCATTCTCCACTCTTATTCGGAGACCCATGAATTCATTGGCTAGCGCTGTTCATGTGTCCTCCACCCTCTAGTCTGGAGCCCCGTGAATTTATTGCCTAGCGCTGTTCGCCAATTCTCCATTCTCCAATTTTTTTGGAGCCCCATGAATTTATTGCCTAGCGCTGTTCATGTGTCCTCCACCCACGAGTCTGGAGCCCCGCGAATTCATTGCCTAGCGCTGTTCGCCAATTCTCAATTCTCCACTCTTATTCGGAGACCCATGAATTTATTGCCTAGCGCTATTCGAAGTGTCCTCCACCCACGAGTCTGGAGCCCCGCGAATTCATTGCCTAGTGCTGTTCGCCAATTCTCCATTCTCCACTTTTTTCGGAGCCCCATGAATTTAATGCCTAGCGCTGTTCATGCATCCTCCACCAACGAGTCTGGAGCCCCGTGAATTTATTGCCTAGCGCTATTCGCAATTCTCCATTCTCCACTTTTTTCGGAGCCCTATGAATTTATTGCCTAGCGCTGTTCATGCATCCTCCACCAACGAGTCTCGAGCCCCGCGAATTTATTGCCTAGCGTTGTTCGCAAATTCTCCATTCTCCACTTTTTCCGGAGCCCCATGAATTTATTGCCTAGCGCTGTTCATGCAACCTCCACCAACGAGTTTGGAGCCCCGCGAATTTATTGCCTAGCACTGTTCGCCAATTCTCCATTCGCCACTTTTTTCGGAGCCCCATGAATTTATTGCCTAGACTTGTTCATGCATCCTCCACCAACGAGTCTGGAGCCCCTCGAATTTATTGTCTAGCGCTGTTCCCCAATTCTCCATTCTCCACTTTTTTCGGAGCCCCATGAATTTATTGCCTAGAGCTGTTCATGCATCCTCCACCAACGAGTCTGGAGCCCCGCGAATTTATTGCCTAGCGTTGTTCGCCAATTCTCCATTCTCCCCTTTTTTCGGAGCCCCATGAATTTATTGCCTGGCGCTGTTCAAGCATCCTCCACCAACGAGTCTGGAGCCCCGTGAATTCATTGCCTAGCGCTGTTCGCCAATTCTCCATTCTCCACTCTTATTCGGAGACCCATGAATTCATTGCCTAGCACTGTTCATGTGTCCTCCACCTTCGAGTCTGGAGCCCCGTGAATTTATTGCCTAGCGCTCTTCGCCAATTCTCCATTCTCCACTTTTTTCGGAGCCACATGAATTTATTGCCTAGCGCTGTTCATGTGTCCTCCACCCACGAGTCTGGAGCCCCGCGAATTCATTGCCTAGCGCTGTTCGCTAATTCTCGATTCTCCACTCTTATTCGGAGACCCATGAATTTATTGCCTAGCGCTATTCAAGTGTCCTCCACCCACGAGTCTGGAGTCCCGCGAATTCATTGCCTAGCGCTGTTCGCCAATTCTCCATTCTCCACTCTTATTCGGAGACCCATGAATTCATTGCCTAGCACTGTTCATGTGTCCTCCACCTTCGAGTCTGGAGCCCCGTGAATTTATGGCCTAGCGCTGTTCGCCAATTCTCCATTCTCCACTTTTTTTGGAGCCCCATGAATTTATTGCCTAGCGCTGTTCATGTGTCCTCCACCCACGAGTCTGGAGCCCCGCGAATTCATTGCCTAGCACTGTTCGCCAATTCTCAATTCTCCACTCTTATTCGGAGACCCATGAATTTATTGCCTAGCGCTATTCAAGTGTCCTCCACCCACGAGTCTGGAGCCCCGCGAATTCATTGCCTAGTGCTGTTCGCCAATTCTCCATTCTCCACTTTTTTCGGAGATCCATGAATTTATTGCCTAGCGCTATTCATGTATCCTCCACCCACGAGTCTGGAGTCCCGCGAATTAATTGCCTAGCGCTGTTCGCCAATTCTCCATTCTCCACTCTTATTCGGAGACCCATGAATTCATTGCCTAGCACTGTTCATGTGTCCTCCACCTTCGAGTTCTGAGCCCCGCGAATTTATTGCCTAGCGTTGTTCGCAAATTCTCCATTCTCCACTTTTTCCGGAGCCCCATGAATTTATTGCCTAGCGCTGTTCGCCAATTCTCCATTCTCCACTTTTTTCGGAGCCCCATGAATTTATTGCCTAGAGTTCTTCATGCATCCTCCACCAACGAGTCTGGAGCCCCGCAAATTTATTGCCTAGCGTTGTTCGCCAATTCTCCAGTCTCCCCTTTTTTCGGAGCCCGATGAATTTATTGCCTGGCGCTGTTCATGCATCCTCCACCGACGAGTCTGGAGCCCCGTGAATTCATTGCCTAGCGCTGTTCGCCAATTCTCCATTCTCCACTCTTATTCGGAGACCCATGAATTCATTGCCTAGCACTGTTCATGCAACCTCCACCAAGGAGTTCGGAGCCCCGCGAATTTATTGCCTAGCGCTGTTCGCCAATTCTCCATTCTCCACTTTTTTCGGAGCCCCATGAATTTATTGCCTAGAGTTGTTCATGCATCCTCCACCAACGAGTCTGGAGCCCCGCGAATTTATTGCCTAGCGCTGTTCGCCAATTCTCCATTCTCCACTTTTTTCGGAGCACCATGAATTTATTGCCTAGAGCTGTTCATTCATCATCCACCAACGAGTCTGGAGCCCCGCGAATTTATTGCCTAGCGCTGTTCGCCAATTCTACATTCTCCACTTTTTTCGGAGCCCCATGAATTTATTGCCTAGCGCTATTCATGCATCCTCCACCCACGAGTCTGGAGCCCCGCGAATTCATTGCCTAGCGCTGTTCACCAATTCTCCATTCTCCACTCTTATTCGGAGCCCCATGAATTTATTGCCTAGCGCTGTTCGCCAATTCTCCATTCTCCACTTTTTTCGGAGCCCCATGAATTTATTGCCTAGAGTTGTTCATGCATCCTCCACCAACGAGTCTGGAGCCCCGCGAATTTATTGCCTAGCGCTGTTCGCCAATTCTCCATTCTCCACTTTTTTCGGAGCCCCATGAATTTATTGCCTAGAGCTGTTCATTCATCCTCCACCAACGAGTCTGGAGCCCCGCGAATTTATTGCCTAGCGCTGTTCGCCAATTCTCCATTCTCCACTTTTTTCGGAGCCCCATGAATTTATTGCCTAGAGCTGTTCATGCATCCTCCACCAACGAGTCTGGAGCCCCACGAATTTATTGCCTACCGCTGTTCGCCAATTCTCCATTCCCCCCTTTTTTTCGGACCCCCATGAATTTATTGGCTGGCGCTATTCATGCATCCTCCCCCAACGAGTCTGGAGCCCCGTGAATTCATTGCCTAGCGCTGTTCGCCAATTCTCCATTCTCCACTCTTATTCGGAGACCATGAATTATTGCCTAGCGCTATTCATGTATCCTCCACCCACGAGTCTGGAGTCCCGCGAATCATTGCCTAGCGCTGTTCGCCAATTCTCCATTCTCCACTCTTATTCGGAGACCCATGAATTCATTGCCTAGCACTGTTCATGTGTCCTCCACCTTCGAGTTCTGAGCCCCGTGAATTTATTGCCTAGCGCTGTTCGCCAATTCTCCATTCTCCACTTTTTTCGGAGCCCCTTGAATTTAATGCCTAGCGCTGTTCATGCATCCTCCACCAACGAGTCTGGAGTCCCGTGAATTCATTGCCTAGCGCTGTTCACCAATTCTCCATTCTCCACTTTTTTCGGAGCCCCATGAATTTATTGCCTAGCGCTATTCATGCATCCTCCACCCACGAGTCTGGAGCCCCGCGAATTCATTGCCTAGCGCTGTTCGCCAATTCTTCATTCTCCACTCTTATTCGGAGCCCCATGAATTTATTGCCTAGCGCTGTTCATGCATCCTCCACCATCGAGTCTGGAGCCCCGTGAATTTATTGCCTAGCGCTGTTCATGTGTCCTCCACCCACGAGTCTGGAGCCCCGCGAATTTATTGCCTAGCGTTGTTCGCAAATTCTCCATTCTCCACTTTTTCCGGAGCCCCGTGAATTTATTGCCTAGCACTGTTCGCGAATTCTCCATTCTCCACTTTTTTCGGAGCCCCATGAATTTATTGCCTAGAGCTGTTCATGCATCCTCCACCAACAAGTCTGGAGCCCCGCGAATTTATTGCCTAGCGCTGTTCGCCAATTCTCCATTCTCCACTTTTTTCGGAGCCCCATGAATTTATTGCCTAGCGCTGTTCATGCATCCTCCACCATCGAGTCTGGAGCCCCGTGAATTTATTGCCTAGCGCTGTTCATGTGTCCTCCACCAACGAGTCTGGAGCCCCGCGAATTTATTGCCTAGCGCTGTTCGCCAATTCTCCATTCTCCACTTTTTTCGGAGCCCCATGAATTTATTGCCTGGCGCTGTTCATGCATCCTCCACCGACGAGTCTGGAGCCCCGTGAATTCATTGCCTAGCGCTGTTCGCCAATTCTCCATTCTCCACTTTTTTCGGAGCCCCATGAATTTATTGCCTAGCGCTATTCATGCATCCTCCACCCACGAGTCTGGAGCCCCGCGAATTCATTGCCTAGTGCTGTTCGCCAATTCTCCATTCTCCACTCTTATTCGGAGGCCCATGAATTCATTGCCTAGCACTGTTCATGTGTCCTCCATCTTCGAGTCTGGAGCCCCGTGAATTTATTGCCTAGCACTGTTCGCGAATTCTCCATTCTCCACTTTTTTCGGAGCCCCATGAATTTATTGCCTAGAGCTGTTCATGCATCCTCCACCAACAAGTCTGGAGCCCCGTGAATTTATTGCCTAGCGCTGTTCATGTGTCCTCCACCCACGAGTCTGGAGCCCCGCGAATTTATTGCCTAGCGGTGTTCGCAAATTCTCCATTCTCCACTTTTCCGGAGCCCCATGAATTTATTGCCTAGCGCTGTTCGCCAATTCTCCATTCTCCACTTTTTTCAGAGCCCCATGAATTTATTGCCTAGAGTTCTTCATGCATCCTCCACCAACGAGTCTGGAGCCCCGCGAATTTATTGCCTAGCGCTGTTCGCCAATTCTCCATTCTCCACTTTTTTCGGAGCCCCATGAATTTATTGCCTGGCGCTGTTCATGCATCCTCCACCGACGAGTCTGGAGCCCCGTGAATTCATTGCCTAGCGCTGTTCGCCAATTCTCCATTCTCCACTTTTTTCGGAGCCCCATGAATTTATTGCCTGGCGCTGTTCATGCATCCTCCACCGACGAGTCTGGAGCCCCGTGAATTCATTGCCTAGCGCTGTTCGCCAATTCTCCATTCTCCACTTTTTTCGGAGCCCCATGAATTTATTGCCTAGCGCTATTCATGCATCCTCCACCCACGAGTCTGGAGCCCCGCGAATTCATTGCCTAGTGCTGTTCGCCAATTCTCCATTCTCCACTCTTATTCGGAGGCCCATGAATTCATTGCCTAGCACTGTTCATGTGTCCTCCATCTTCGAGTCTGGAGCCCCGTGAATTTATTGCCTAGCACTGTTCGCGAATTCTCCATTCTCCACTTTTTTCGGAGCCCCATGAATTTATTGCCTAGCGCTGTTCATGCATCCTCCACCATCGAGTCTGGAGCCCGCGAATTATTGCCTGCCGTGTTCATGTTTCCCTCCACCCCGAGTTTGGAGCCCCGCAAATTTCATTGCCTAGCGCTGTTCGCCAATTCTCGATTCTCCACTCTTATTCGGAGACCCATGAATTTATTGCCTAGCGCTATTCATGTGTCCTCCACCCACGAGTCTGGAGCCCCGCGAATTCATTGCCTAGCGCTGTTCGCCAATTCTCCATTCCCCACTCTTATTCGGAGACCCATGAATTCATTGCCTAGCGCTGTTCATGTGTCCTCCACCATCGAGTCTGGAGCCCCGCGAATTCATTGCCTAGCGCTGTTCGCGAATTCTCCATTCTCAATCTTTCGGAGACCCATGAATTCATTGCCTAGCGTTGTTCATGTGTCCTCTGTTATCAAGCGCGGAGCCTCGGGTGATTGGGAAATATGTTTTTTGTTATTTTCCGGATCGGTTCCTTCGCCAAACATGTGTATAAGTGTATATGTATATTATATTTGTTGTTCTTGTTGTTGTTTGTATTTTGTTTTGTGTTGTGCAGAGAAAGAAGAAGGAGAGACGAGAGTCGTTATAGACTAATCACGGAAAGGGCAGGACGGACGAAATCAGTGTCTTATCTTTGCTTTCCTCGTATCTCCGATGAAAGGTAAGTAAAGAGGGGCAACTGTCATACCCTAATTTCGTCCGGGGATTATTATTTGATGATATGCAACCTTTGATTGGCCGCTTCGAGATACTTGGCACCCTTTGTTGCACAATATGTGAAGTCCCGAGACGTGCTGGAAATCAAAAGGAAGCAGGCTTACGCGATCCGTGAAATTCCGTAATGTAACGAAAATCAAAAGGAGGTGTTTTTGCGCAATCCGTGAGTTTTCGTAACTTCTTCGAAAGCTAAAAAAGAGTAAGTACATAATCCGTAAGGATTCGTAACCTTGCAGAAGGAAAATAAGTATCATTACGAAATTCGTAAAGTTTCGTAACGTTACGGAAAAAGAATTACCAAAAAAGGTAAAGGGAGGTGCATTTAGTAAAAAGGGGGGGGGGTACAAATAGCAATCAGGCCCACTTGGGCCTTCCAATTTCTTCCTCCAGAAGGCGGTTGCTTCTGGAGGAAGCAACCTTGCTCGCCTGGGCGAGCTGGGTGGCAAGCTCCTCCCCTATTTTGCTATAAATAGGGGGAGGAGTGAAGAAGAAAAGGGTTCAGCCTTCTTGGCACTTCTTATTCTCTCAAAATTGCTGAGGAAAATTGTTTCCGTGAAGAAAATCCAAGCCGAGGCGCTTCCGTAAGTTTCCGTGAGTAATTACGCGAAGATTTTCAACCGTTCTTCGACATTCATCGTTCATTCTTCGTTTTCTTCAGTCTTCAACTGGTAAGTGCCTCAACCGAGCTTTTCAATTCATTCTATGTACCCGTGGTGGTCCACATTTTGTTTCATGTATTTTTATTCTTGTTTTCATTTACTTTCCATACCCCCTTTTGACGTGCTTTAGTCATTTATTTAAGTCATTTCTCTCCTAATCTAAAAATAAAATAAATTTCCACCGATCATTTGAATTGTATCATCAGTTAATTTCTGTTAAAATGAATTTTGACCGTTCGGTCGTGCCGTAACTACGTTGGAAATCAAAAAAGAGGTAAAATAATAATATAATAATAAAAAAAATATCTTTTAGTAAAATGAAGCGAAAAAATCAATTGGACGTTTTCTCTTTGGGATTTCTCATTCTTAATTGAATTGACTAATAACTAAAGTGAAACTAAGGCTAAAATCAACTCGCCTAGTCAAGCTTGTCCACAAAAAAAGTCACTAAAAAGGGTTTGAAAGTTTATCATCTCAGTTTTCCTTGTCAAGTAAATGGATCATTTTTAAAGTCCAACGCCTTAAAATGATCACCTTTCAAGTAAAAAGAATCGCTTGATTCACTCTTAAGAAAGAACTACGTAGGTCTGATTTCCTCTTCGATGGAGGGTACGTAGGAGCAAAAGCCCCGCTTTTGTCGACCTCAAAAAATAAAAAGAAATAAAAGTTAAGGTAATACAATTTCCACAATTCTAAAAAATAGGCTGTTATCCTTTGAGACAAACGTGAGAGGTGCTAATACCTTCCTCAAACGTAAATACAACTCCCGAACTTAGAATTTTCTTTTTGACCGGTTTCCTTCGGTTTTTCTGACGTTTTTCACAAATAAAAGTTGGTGGCGACTCCACGCATCTTTCCTCCTTTGGAAAGCGCACCCGTGAGCCTCGCCTCGCTCGCCTGCAAAAGGGCACGTTGCGACACCTTGCCCTCAAAAGAAAACAAAAAGGAGAAAATTCCCGATCAAAAGAATCGGCAAAAAGCAAAAAGAGAAAATTCCCAATCAAGAAAAAATGGGAGAAAGAAAAAAAGAAAGAGAATTCCCGATCAAAGATCGAAAGAAAACAGAAGAAATATGCAGAAAGGTCTTTGGACCAGACAATATCTGAACAATACAGAATTGTCACCAAGTAAACAAGAAAAGAAAGGAAACCACAACCTAAAGTGGTCCTCTCCCTTTGATTGTCAACCAAAATCTTGTGCGTCAGTGACTTGTTCGCCTCACACTAAACAAAAACAAAAAAAGAAAAGGCCAAAACACTCAGCCAAATTTCCCACCAATAAAACAAACCATTCCCAAGAAAAAGTCCTATTGATCCATGATCACGCATGTAATCTTTGATTTGATAGGAAATGATTTGCAAAACCAAGTCATGACATATCTATGGTTTGGAATTAGGATGAAACACTTACTCGTGTGAGATTGATACACTTTGAGTGATTTTCTTCTATTTTTGTTGAACCCAGTGTTTCCTCTAAATGGTCATTTAGAAACGAAATGCTAACATCCAAAATCTCATTTATGGTTATGAGAAAATTTCATCAGCATACTCTCCTTCCCCAATAGACACATTGTTTTTCATCAAAAAAATCATAAGTTGCTATGATCAGCTGGAGGTTTTGTTTCTTTACTAAAGCGTGTGTAGAAGCAAAGCTTCATGGTGAATCAAAGGTGATTCAAAGGTGTTTTGATGATAACAATAATGATAACAAAAAATGATGACAAAGGTGATGACAAAAAGCTCAAAGATCAATCAAAGAACAAATCAAGTGAATCAAGAACAATTCAAGAGTTCAAGATAAGAATCAAAAAGAATTCAAGAACTCAAGAAGAAAGTCTAGAGGCGAGAATCAAGATTCAAGGTTCAAGATCTCAAGAATCAAGATCAAGATTCAAGACTCAAGATTCAAGAATGAAGAGAAGACTCAATCAAGATAAGTATTAAAAAGTGTTTTCAAAAATTTGAATAGCACATGAGTTTTTGACAAAACCTTTTACCAAAGAGTTTTTACTCTCTGGTAATCGATTACCATATTGTTGTAATCGATTACCAGTAGCAAAATGAGTTTGAAAAAGTTTTCAAACTGAATTTACAACGCTCCAAATATTTTCAAAAAGTTGTAATCGATTGCAATGTTTAGGTAATCGATTACTAGTGCCCTTGAACGTTGAAATTCAAATTCAAATGTGAAGAGTCACATCCTTTCACTTAAAAGCCTTGTGTAATCGATTACCAGTGAGTGTTTCTGATAAATCAAAAGATGTAACTCTTCAAAAAGGTTTTGACTTTTTCAAAATGGTTTTAAGTTTTTCTAAAAGTTATAACTCTTCTAAATGGTCTTCTTGACCAGACATGAAGAGTCTATAAAAGCAAGGCTTTGTTTTGCATTTCTAGAATCTTGAACACTTATTTCATACAATCCTTTACAAGCCTTGAATCTCTTTGAACTTCTTCTTCTTCTTTGTACCAAAAAGCTTTCTGAAGTTTTCTGGTTTTCCAAACCATGAAAACTTGTGCTATTCATCTTTTCATTCTCTTCTCCCTTTGCCAAAAAGAATTCGCCAAGGACTAACCGCCTGAATTCTTTTTGTGTCTCTCTTCTCCCTTTTCCAAAAGAACAAAGGACTAACTGCCTGAATTCTTTTTGTGTCTCTCTTCTCCCTTTTCCAAAAGAACAAAGGACTAACCGCCTGAATTCTTTTGTGTCTCCCTTCTCCCTTGTCAAAGAATTCAAAACGACACAGTCTGAGAATTCTTTTGATTCTTCCCATTCCCTAATACAAAAGTGTTCAAAGGACTAACCGCCTAAGAATTCTTTTGTATCCCCATTCACAAAGTATCAAAGGTTTAACAGCCTGAGATCTTTGTCTCAACACATTGGAGGGTAATAGTAAGATTATAAATAGCAGTGTAGCTAGAATGAATACGAATTAGAGAAGTAGAAGAAGCAAAAAAATAAAGAAAGAAAAAGTGAAGAATGTAATAAAAAAGAGAAACAAAAAAAAAAGAAGAAAAAAAGAAATTATGTAAATTAAACGAAAGACATTATCATCATGTCTCTTCCACACTCAATGAATTTGTAGGTGGGCTCAGGAATTACCAGCTGTCAACAAACATTTTCAGATGAAATAAAGGAGAACCCTGATGCAATCCTATCCCGCAAGGGCATTGGGTAGAAGACTCCAAGTAGATTGGGCTAGAGATCCAAGGGAAGGCCCTAGGGTTCTCATGAGCCTTAGGGTAGATTTCGAGCCCATGGGCTAAGTATGAGCCCGCTTATCTTTGTAAATATTAGAATAGGTTTTTCCTTCGTTTGGGCCTTGTATTTTGGGCATTCTAGTAGTATAGGGTTTTAGCCTTGTATTTCGGGGCATTTTGAGTAGTCTTTGTAGTAAGGACTTTTTTTTTGTATTTTCATGTTTTTTGTCATGGGGGTGAGCTTAGCTATTATAGGGGGTGTGTAGCTAAGTTCTAGCTTCTCATCTCAAGGAGGTGAGCTTAGCTATTAGAGAGGTATGTGTAGCTAAGCTCTAGCTTCTTTAGGAATCTTCTTAAGGAAGCTTCTCAAGGAGGTGAGCTTAGTTATGATAGGGGTGTGTGTAGCTAAGCTCTAGCTTCTCAAGGAAGTTTTCACAAAGAAGCTTCTCAAGGAAGTTTTCTCAAGAAAGCTTCTCAAGGAAGCTACCTAGTCTATAAATAGAAGCATGTGTAACACTTGTTGTAACTTTGATGAATGAGAGTCTTGTGAGACATACTTCAAAGTTCCACTTCTCTCCCTCTTTTATTCCTTCAATTTCGTGCTCCCCCCTCTCTCTTTCTCTCCCTCTTTCTTTTCCTCCATTGAAGCATCCTCTCCAAGCTTCTTATCTAAGGCTCATCTTGGTGGTGAAGCTCCTTCTTCCATGGCTTATTCCTTAATGGATGGCGCCTCCTCTCACCTCTTTTCCTTTGTCTTCCGCTGCATCTCCATGGTGGAAAATCACCATTAAAGGACCCCATTGAAGCTCAAAGATCCAGCCTCCATAGAAGCTCCACAAGCAAGCTTCCATTAAACCCCACTCCAGAAAACTGTTACAATAAAGTTCTTTCTATTCCTTTATTTTTTTTTTATTTTAAACACAAAATAAAATTAAAACATATATGTTCATGCATGAATACATATGGTTGAGGTTGAGGTTTTGAGATATTGTGATGAGTGGTTGATTGATTACTTGAATATCATGGCCTCTGTTCTTGACAGTGGCATTCTAAGGCTTATAGTACTTCTTAAGCTCCCCTAACTTTGGCACCACTCTCACTCTGTGGTTTGACAAATCAATTGGAGATTGCATTTTGCCACTTTTAGATGTTTCCCATTCCTTCTTCAGTTCCCCCTAGTGTGAGGGACCCTTCTCACTCCCTTTTATGTAACCAAACTCACTCTCATTCTTTACATAGCTACATACATGATCATTAGCCACAAAGAATGAATCAAAAGATGGAAATTAAATTAAATTAATCGAAGATTTGGGATGCAACCCAGTGGCCCAATTCCTGCTAGTAAGAACTTCCTTAATACTACGCTATGTAGTGCTTGCATTGCACCATATATACATGTTTAAGCACAAACTGATCAAAGAATTAATTAAGAGAAAAAGAGATATATATTAATTAAATTTACCAAAATTTGTCGCACATAGCTATTAACAGGTAGATTGCTAAAGTCTTGGGCGGTATAATTATGTCTGGAGCCATATAAGCCAGGCAGGAGGTAGTTGTTGATGTAGTCATTGCTTCCCGTTACCACAACTGCTATAGACATGTCTAAGAACTGATTCAATACACTTCCATTCGCATTGTCCTATACTGATTCAATGTGTTCTCAAAGTTCAGGACTTGTTGGCTAAGGCTATTTACCGATCACCCTAAATAATTATCATACAAATTAAAATGAAATTGAATTAGATCATATTTGTCAAAAGAAAAGTTTAATTAAATATGCTAGTCTCTAACCATCCAAGATATTTTCAATCTTATGCACAATATAATCCTAGAAAGGCAATAGAAAAAACAAGTAACATCAACCAATTATGTAGCTTTTGATATCAGTGTCAGGATTTGATATCAGTTGTGCTAAAGGATATAAATGTTAGTTGTTAACTCCAAAGTTAGGTAAATCATTCATGAAATCAATAGTGAGTGATATTCTATCATATGCAATTATGTAGCTTTTGATATCAGTGTCAGGATTTGATATCAGTTGTGCTAAAGGATATAAATGTTAGTTGTTAACTCCAAAGTTAGGTAAATCATTCATGAAATCAATAGTGAGTGATATTCTATCATATGCAATGGTGCTAGGCCCAGGCTGACGCTTTTACATCTATTCAACTAGCAATAAAGGGGGATGTTGTGACACCCTCTACCCCGACATATATACAAATAAATAAAATATAAAAAAACTGGTAAACAAATTCACGTGGGTAAAAGGTTCACATTCACTTTACTATTATCAATTAAAACTTATTAAAAACATATTAGGCTCAAAATAAAACCGTCAAAATTTACAAAAATATTTTGTTAAATCAGTGAGGTAAAATAAAATAGACTAACATCATAAAATGAATATAAAAACTTATCTCCCAATGTCACATCCTATCAGAGCATTGTGTCCCGACGTCTTTTATCACAATATTCCTTAAAGTAGTTCACCTAGTCATCTGCTCCCCCGAATACAAAGTTTAAGATCATCACAAGATCCAACACAAACAACAAATCGGGAGTGAGTTATCACATTCCTAACTATTAGAGAGAAACAAGACAACATATAGTAGCCAAATATAATTTACTTAGCATAGCTCACATTATTGCACCACTTTGTCATTCAAAATTCACTTTTCAATCATCAATCACAATACACAAGAATCACACACCCCGATCAAGACAAAATAACACATCAATTTCATAATAAACAATTAGCAAGCGTATGCAACAGTTATGCTAGGACTCAAGCCTATATGCAATGTAGTACCATGTGAGTGAAAAACCTCGTCGGTCGCCTAAGAGTACATGACAGGACAAGCCACACACTAGCAAGTCAAGTCGCTCTCACTAGATAATATCATAGGGTGACCAGTCAGGGTCATAGTGTTTTGCGAAAATGCTCCAACCATATGGGATCAACATAGGCTTAAAGGAGCACTCAAACTGGGTGACTCCCAAGGCCTACACTCCGAAGAGTCCCTCAGGGTCTCTCCCTCCTGATTCAGGTTCAACCCAGAAAACATTTTAGCACACAGACTCTATCTATGAACTGCACAAAACACACGACTCCTCAATTGTTCTCAAAATAATTTTAACTCGTCGCCCTTAAAGGGTCTTAGCATTAACTCACCGCCCTTAAAGGGTCTTAGCATTAACTCATCGCCCTTAAAGGGTCTTATAATTAACTCACCACCCTTAAAGGATCTTATAATTAACTCACCATCCTTTAAGGGTCTTATAATTAACTCACCACCCTTAAAGGGTCTTAAAGTCGTGTGATTGTACAATTCATAGTTCATAACTCAATGCAAACAACATCACAATCACGTACATACTCAATTTATTACATACACTTGATCTCAATCACAATGGTATAATCTCAATTTAGCATGTCATCACATTTCATGAATCACACTCACTTTACCTGTGAACTATGCAATACACACAACTACTCAATTATTTTCAAAATCATTTTAAATCGTCGTGCTTGTGATTAAACTCGTCGGGTTTCCACAATGGATCCCATCACAATACCCCTCGCGCAAAACTCGTCGCCCTTAAAGGGTCTTACAGTTGTGTGATTGCATAATTCATAGCTCACAACACAATACACATCTCAATATACATGTATTCCATCATTCATCACATGTTCAATTCACCACATACTCATAATTTGAGTCATCATTTCATATTCTTAATATAAACCCCTCAAATAATATTATACAATTATATCAAAATCATAGGTCAAAATATACAAATATCAAGAGCATAATTTATCAAGCAATTCTCATTAGAACATCAATATTTTATTTATAATCATAAAGGAAAAAATGCAATTTAATAACCATCCCAAAATAAAACCCTAATTTAATCCTCTAAGGATCCTTACACATGTTCTCACTAGCCCCCAATTGTGAATAACTCATCCCTTACCTCTAAGCAGACTCACGTGTTTTCCGGCAGTGATAGTGGCATCTCTAGCGGTTTCGTGAGATTCCTCCAGTTTTTCCTCCGACTACTCCGATAGAGTTCCCACGGAGAAGGGATTGAAGCCTCCATTTGTACTATCTTCATGCAATTCCTTTTTCTCCCTTCACGATTATTAACTCGCAAATCACAATGGTGAATTTGTGAGAAATTTAATTTCGAATAACATATCAAAATGTTGTGAAAATCCAACGGTTAACGAATCAAGGATCATAGTTTTACCGAGACAGCTCTGGGTTTCTACTGGAAAAGAAAAAGTCACGATGCGAATAATATTTCTTTCATCTCCGACATCTTTTCATAATTCTCAACGGCGAAAATTCTCGAAATTGAGTTTCAAATCTGTTGCTTAAATTTCACGATGATCCAACGGGGAATGAATCTGGGATCGTCATTTTCCTGAGACAGGTTTGGTGGTCTGCGGGAAAAAGAGAGACTTTGAGAGGAGAAGGGGAAAACGAAAATGAGGGAAAAAAGAGACACCGTCAATGTGAAAACTGACCTAAGGCTATTTATAGCTAGGTTTACTCTATTTATTTATTTATTTATTATTTTATAAAAACAAACTTCATTTTATTCTCTATCAAACAAATAAATAAAATACCCTTTTTATTTTCTCTCAAACCATTATTTTAATTAATAATTATATCTCCTTATTTATTTATTTATAAAATCTCATCATTTTTCTAAAACTCTATTTAATTATAAATAACAATTCTTTTTAAATTAGCTTACGAAAAATGGGATGTTACAGATGTAATGTAAGTTGTTGAGTCAATTTTAGAGTTGGATCTACCACTACTAGTCTAACTCCTTGCCTCCCCCTTCCCAATTTTAGTTTTCACAAACTAAGGCTTAAGTTAGGCAAAGTGTATATAAGCTAATTAGTGTTGTGCCTATTGAAACACCTCACCCTAGGAAGACTCCAAAAAGGTGGATAATGACGAGACCAGACCCAATAACATCTTTATAAGTTTGGATATATTACATTTGTTAAATCCAACATCTTGTAGTGCCTTAACGTTGGTGAATCTGACAAACCACAATAAACCTTGACAGCACCCCTGTTCTTCAATATCCAATGCACTTAATATTATCTATAGTGATTCATATTTTGAGATTTTAAAGTCCAAAATGATAAAAGAGTATAAGTATGTATGTACACACATAACTAACATATATGTGTCACCCGATGCTCTGAACAGAACACAACTCCAAACTCTCCAGACACATTCTAGAACTTTATTTCAAGTTAAAATTAGATAACTAAGGTAATGACTAATGACATAAATAGTGATTATCACTTCTTCATAACTGAATTGAACATGTGCTTATTTATTAATGCATCTCATTGAAGATTCAAGAAAATCACACAACAAACTAATAGACTAAAATTAGTAAATGAATCGCACAATTGATACAATATAACACAAAATTGGTATAGTGCACATGCCTAACAGAGAAGGAAACAAGTTTCTTAACACCTTGAAAGCTTTTCAAATGCCCATAAACACCAACGTACATATAATTCTTATCATTAAATAAATTGAGGTTATAAATATAAAAACCACAAACTTGTATATAAGCTTCCATAAATAAGAACTTACATTACTGCCTCCATTTCCTTTGTGTCAAAAGTCTCATTAACCCTAATCAAAGAACCAAAAAAAAGTTGAGAACAAAAAAAATAATAAAAAGAAGTTGAGGTGGTATGGTACCTACAAAACTCAATGTGGAAAAGGTCTTCAGATAAGACTGAGCGCAATATAAGCAATCCTAGACCATAGGCCCTAAAACAATAACGAAATGTGTTAAAAGGAAGCAAAAAAAAAAGGGAAAGTGGAGAATGGAAAAGGGAATGAACCTAAAACGAGGCCTCTTCTAGCTTCATCGATTCCCATTACGCAAAGCTTTAATGCTCATTCTGGAAGAATTTTGGATCCCATTATGCTTCCTTTTGACTACTCAAGGAAATGTGTGTTTTCTTCTCAAGAGTCAAGGGCTCTTTATTCCGTGAAAAAGGATCATAGTTGAGGTTTGAGATTGAAAGAAAGAGAGAGAGAAAAAGCATAAAACTGGAACACAAAGAAGAAGAACCAACCTAAGGTTTAAGAAATGGGAGGAGAAGATGGAAATAGAAATGGTGTACGTGTTCCTCGTGGAAGGAGATATTTTGAGTGAGGCTAGGGCACAAATAAAAGGTGTATGAGGAGAAGGGTAGATTGAGCATCAGGTTGAGGAGACTAATTTCAAAGACGATTTTAAGAAAACCATATTTGAATACTTGATTTTTGAGACGATTTTAACAAAACTGTATTTGAACACTCAATTTCTAAGACGGTTGATCTAGGCCATACCCGAATCAAATAAATATTAAAATGTAGTAACTAGGAAGTGATCCTAGGTCGTTTCCCAACGAGCAATGATACACCAAATGTTCATAACAAATAGTAGGAAATAGTAACAAATTGGGGGGGGGGGGGGGTTGTTTGCTTTTGTAAATTAAACATGGAGTAAAATTGAATTAGAAATTATCAGAATTAAAATACGTTGCTTCCCCTTGATTCACAAGAAAGCCTTTTATCCTAGGTTGCGGGAATTTATCCTTTATCAGTTCAACCACTTAATCCAACCCTAAATTAAATTACTAAGTGAAATTTAACATAAAACATTCATTATGTGATTAAGCATCACACACACCAATTACTCATAAACAGTCATTAAGCATGAACGTAAATTAAGCACAGAGACAATTAATCAAGCACTAAGCATGCATGAATTAATAGCAACAAATTCAGAGTAATTAGTGAAGAGGAAAAACTGAACAAAATTTAACAGTAATAATAGAACCTCAAAGAAAACTGTGATTGATCCTCAAGAGAAAACAACGCTGCGGACTTAGCCTTCCATTAATCAAATAGAGAACGATATTTTATTGATAAAACTAAAAGTCTAAACTGGAATTGTAAAAAACGAAAAAAAGAGAAAGAGAAGAGAGACTAAAACTAAAACAAAAAATAGAAGAGAGAGAGGAGAGAGAGAGAGAGAGAGGAGAGAGGAGCATAAACCAGAAGGGCAAAGGTCTGCGTTTAATTTGTTGCTCCGCTCCTATCACGGATATCCAAGTCAAACTCTTGGAGCCAGAGCATCCATCGGATCAACCTAGGCTTTGAATCAGCCTTCTGCAACAAGTACTTTAAAGCTGCATGGTCAGTATAAACAATAATGCGAGTACCAAGCAAATAAGAACGAAATTTTTCAAGAGCAAAAACTATGGCTAGTAGCTCTTTCTCAGTAGTAGTATAATTCGCTTGGGCAACATCTAAAGTCCTAGAAGCATAATACATCACCCTAGGCAATTTATCAATTTTCTGAGCAAGGATAGCCCCCAATGCATAATTTGATGCATCACACATAAGCTCAAAAGGGGCTGTCCAGTTGGGTGCCTGGATGATGGGGGTGGTAGTCAGTGCTCTTTTGAGGCAATCAAAAGCCTCTTTGCATTTATCATTAAAGTCAAACTCCACCTCCTTTTGCAACAAGTTGGATAGTGGAAGGGCTACTTTGCTAAAATCTCTTATAAAGCGCCTGTAGAATCCTGCATGACCAAGAAAAGATCGCACCTCTCACACGCAAGAGGGGTAAGGCAATTGGGAAATAATAGAAATTTTTGCAGGATCTACTTCAATGCCCTTATTGGAAATAATGTGGCCTAAAACTATACCTTGCTCAACCATAAAATGACATTTTTCAAAATTTAGAACAAGGTTAGTTTCAGTGCATCTGTTCAAAACCTTTTCCAGACTATCCAAACAAACATCAAAAGAGGATCCATATACAGTGAAATCATCCATAAACACCTCTATGAAATTTTCTAAAAAATCACTAAAAATATTAATCATGCACCGCTGGAAGGTACCTGGGGCATTCCACAGGCCGAAAGACATCCTGCTATAGGCAAAAGTGACGAAGGGGCAGGTGAATGTGGTCTTTTCCTGATCCTTAGGAGCAATAGTGATTTGCATATAACCAGAAAAACCAACAAGGAAAGAGTAGTGAGATTTACCTGCCAGGCGTTCAAGCATCTAGTCAATGAATGGCAGTGGAAAATGGTCCTTTTTGGTAACCTGGTTCAGCCTCCTATAGTCGATGCATACTCTCCAACTTTTCTGCACCCGAGTAGGAATCAGCTCATCCTTCTCATTTTTTATCACGGTGAGGCCGGTTTTCTTCGAAATTACTTGGACGGGACTCACCCCTTGGCTGTCAAAGATAGGATAAATGATTCTAGCTTGCAAAAGCTTGGTTACCTCCTTCTTCACTACATCAAGAATCATCGGGTTGAGTCTTCTCTGTGGCTATCTTACTGGTTTAGCCCCATCTTCTAAATTTATTCGATGCATACATGTGGATGGGCTAATACCAGGAATGTCCACCAGGGTCCAGCCTATAGCCTTCTTATGCTTCTTGAGAACTGATAACAATTTCTCCTCTTGCTCATCAACAAGGGAGGCAGATATAATTACTGGAAAACTTTTGCTATCATCCAAGTAAGCATATTTTAAATTTGATGGCAGAGGCTTCAATTCTGGTGTGGGCGGCTGGATAGTGGTAGAAAGAGATGGTTTCTCAGCCTGTACCTCATAAAGAAAGTCAGAGGTATGTGTACTTCCTGAAACATGGTTAGTTCTATCTGACTCTATAAAATCAATCTCAAAAGGTAGAACATCACCAGACATGTAATCAATATTAAATTTAGATTCACTCTCAACATCAAATTCAGACATATGATCAAGTACAAATTCTGATTCAATGCATGAAGAGTGACAGGCATGCAGATTAGAATGAAGATCAGTCATGTATTCATCAACAATATGGTGAATTATTTCAACATGAAATACAGGAAGATCTTTAGATGGGTGTTTCATAGCATCAAGAATATTAAAATGAATAGTTATATCACCAAACTCCATAGATAGTGTGCCTGCATATACATCTATCTTAGTTCTAGTAGTTTTCATAAAAGGTCTGCCTAGAATGATGGGAACTGATCCTTTAGAAAATCCCTCCTCCATATTTAAAATATAAAAATCAAAAGGGAAAATTAGCTCACCAACTCTAACTAAGACATCCTTTATGAAACATGCAAGATAGGCAACACTTCTATTAGCTAAATGAATTACCACATCAGTTGACTGCAAAGGACCTAGAGATAGAGAATTAAAAATAGACAGAGGCATAACACTAACAGAAGCTCCTAAATCTAGCATGGCATTGTCAAACTTATTGTTCCCTATTATACAAGGTATGCTGAATGTACCTGGATCTTTACATTTTTCAGGGATTTGGGGAACAGATTTACCAATCAATGCAGAGACATTTATGCCCATACTAATTCTTTCACTTCCTTTAAGCTTCCGCTTATTAGTGCACAGCTCCTTCAAGAATTTAGCATATCTTGGAATTTGCTTTATTGCATCCAGCAGAGGTATGTTTACCTCTACTTTCCTAAATGTTTCCAAGATCTCTTTCTCTACCTCTTCCATTTTTTGTTGGAAATTGCTCTTGGAGGGAATGGAAGAGGGATATGCTGCTTCTCTTTAGATTCACCTGCATAGAAATTGTTAGGTAACTTACTCTTTAAATTTTTGTCATCATCTTTTTCTGGAGTAGAGTGAGGTTGGGCAGGTTCATTGGCGGATGAGGAAGATGCTACTAGTTGAGGTCCTTGACACTGCTTTCCTGACCTCAATGTAATGGCACTCACATTTTTGGGATTCTAGACAGATTGAGAAGGTAATCTATCAAAATTATGGGACTGTTGTTGATTTAACTATGTAGCCAACTGTCCCATCTGATTAGTTAAGCTCTGAATGGAGGCTTTGGTCTCTTGCTGAAACTGCATGTTTTGCATAGTCATTTGCCTCACAAGTTCTTCAAGGGAAGGTTGCGGAGGGGCCTCAACTGTTTGCTGTTTCTGGGGCTGTTGTTGTTGTTGTTGTTGTTGCTAGATTGGTGGAGGAACGTATGGTCTGCTTGGGCCAACAACATTTTGAAAATAAGACTGTTGTTGTTGCTGTTGTTGTGAAGGATTCGACCATATAAGGTTGGGATGATTCCTCCATTCGGGATTGTACCTATTGCTGGAGAGGTCATAGTTATTCTGTTGTGGCTGATTTTGCTGCTGAGGTTGAGGAGGTCTGTTGTAGATGTTTGCAACATAAGCTTTAGGCTGTTCAATTGCTTCAGATTGTTGCCCAGAAGGGCAAAGGTCTGTGTGGTGGTCGGCAGAGGAGCATAAACCACAAAGTCTGGCGATAGGTGCAGATTTTTTATTCATTGCCAGTTGGATTACCAGGTTAACCAAGGCATCTAGTTTACCTTCAAGCTTCTTAGTCTCACTTGATGAAGATGAATTCGTGGCTACTTCATGCACTCCTCTAATGACAATAGCATCATTTCTGGCACTGAATTGCTGGGAGTTGGAAGCCATCTTCTCAATTAAATTTCTAGCTTCAGCAGGGGTTATGTCTCCAAGGGCTCCACCACTGGCAGCATCTATCATACTTCTCTCCATGTTGCTGAGTCCTTCATAAAAATATTGGAGGAGAAGCTGCTCTGAAATCTGGTGGTGAGGGCAACTAGCACATAATTTTTTAAATCTCTCCCAGTATTCATATATGCTCTCTCCACTGAGTTGTCTAATGCCTGAAATATCTTTTCTGATGGCCGTGGTCCTGGAAGAAGGGAATTTTTTTTCTAAGAATACTCTCTTGAGGTCATCCCAGCTCGTGACGGACCTTGGAGCAAGGTAATATAGCCAGTCCTTTGCCATTCCCTTTAAAGAATAAGGAAAGGCCTTCAGAAATATGTGATCCTCCTGGACATCTGGTGGTTTCATGGTGGAGCAGACAATATGGAATTCTTTCATATGCTTGTGTGGGTCTTCACCAGCAAGGCCATGAAACTTTGGAAGCAAATGGATTAGTCCAGTTTTAAGAACATATGGGACATCCTCATCAGGGTATTGGAAGCACAAGCTTTCGTAGGTGAAATCAGGTGCAGCCAATTCCCTTAGAGTCCTCTCACGGGGTGGAGGGTATGCCATGTTCTCAGAATATTCAAAATCAGAATGCTCTAAACTATAATGCTCAAAATCACCAATAACAGAATGCTCAGGATGCTCAAAAGGTACTAAATGATGTCTAACTAATCTATAAAATGTCCTATCTATCTCAGGATCAAAGGGTTGTAAGTCAGATGGATTTCCTCTAATCTATAAAATGTCCTAACTAATCTATAAAATGTCCTATCTATCTTAGCATGCACAATTAGTTGCCTTCTTATGCAAGTAACAATGTAGGTTTGAACTACAGCTACCATCAAATGATGTCCAAATGACTTGAAATTTTGTGAGCAACCTTATAAAATCATGAGAAGATAGCACAAAAAATTTCAAATGACAATTCAAAGTCTAACTATATAAGCTAAAAATGATAAGTTAAGAAAAATAAGAGAATAATACTTGAAAAATAAAAAACTTTTGACAGAATCACTTTTTTTTGGACGATGGAGACCTCAAATTTTTTTCTACCCCAAATACATATATAATAATTGTGATTCTGATAACCGGAGCAAAAGTAGATTAAAAGAAGTTACCACAAAAAAATTCAGCCAAAAATAACAACTCTAGCTACTAAGACAAAAAAATCCAAATAATTCAGCAAGGGTGGTCGCTAAAATCCATCGCTACATGATTTCCACTACTACTCTATTTTGCCGCAAGCAAAAGTGGTCGCTAAATCCGTCGCAAAACACTATTCATAGCAAAACACCCAAAACTGAAACAGGGGAAGCGCTTAACAAAAAAACTAAAACAGAACACACACTAAACAAAATACCAAGACACTAAACAACACTAACACACACACTAACACAACACTAACAATTAAACATAAAACACAAAATAATTAAACACTAATACGACACTAGCTATTATGAACCTTTGGACACTACTCCCCGGCAATGGCGCCAAATTTGATCGAGGCCGTACCCGAATCAAATAAATATTAAAATGTAGTAACTAGGAAATGATCCTAGGTCGTTTCCCAACGAGCAATGATACACCAAATGTTCATAACAGATAGTAGGAAATAGTAACAAATTGGGGGGGGGGGGGTTGTTTACTTTTGTAAATTAAACAGCGAGTAAAATTGAATTAGAAATTATCAGAATTAAAATACGTTGCTTCCCCTGGATTCACAAGCAAGTCTCTTATCCTAGGTTGTGAGAATTTATTCTTTATCAGTTCAACCACTTAATCCAACCCTAAATAAAATTACTAAGCGAAATTTAACATAAAGCATTCATTATGTGATTAACCATCACACACACCAATTACTCATAAACGATCATTAAGCATGAACGTAAATTAAGCGCAGAGACAATTAATCAAGCACTAAGCATGCATGAATTAATAGCAACAAATTCAGAATAATTAGTGAAGAGGAAAAACTGAACAAAATTTAACAGTAATAATAGAACCTCAAAGAGAACTGTGCTTGATCCTCAAGAGAAAACAACGCTGCAGACTTAGCCTTCCATTAATCAAATAGAGAACGAAATTTTACTGATAAAACTAAAAGTCTGAACTAGAATTGTAAAAAACAAAAATAAAAGAGAAAGAGAAGAGAGACTAAAACTAAAACGAAAAATAGAAGAGAGAGAGGAGAGAGAGAGCTAAACTAGAACCTTGGTGCTGTTATATAGTTTTTTCAGCCCCAAAGCTTACAAATCTGTTTTAAATCCAAGCCCATATGTAAAATCAAATCAAATCTAGATAAGATAAGATAAGATAAGATCTAGATGAAATAATATCTAGATGAGATCAATTCTAAATAATATCTAGATAAGATAAGATAAGATAAGATCTAATTTTGTAGAATAAATTAGTCTGCCCTCTTCAAGTCCAAGCCCAATGCTGGATTCAAGCCTAAGCCCAATTCTAGATTCAAGCCCAATGCTTCATTAATTCCTGAAATTAGATTAAAAACATCAAATTAGCTGAATGGGCCCAAATAATAAAACTACCTAATAAATTTGACAATTAAGACTGATCAATATTTAAAATGGTGCAAAAAGGGTTAAGAAATAGGAGAAAATAATGGCACATCAACGATTTTTATAAAACCGTCGTTGTACATCTCCTGCTATTTACAAAATTGCCACCACCTAATATTTTGGAACCATCTTAGAAGGTGTGTTCTATAAAACCATTTTTTTAGTAGTGATAGGAGCTGAGCCCCTTTTTTTCTTCTAACATATGTAATGGACGGTGTGGTAAACCTCCCCCCTTTCCAAGTTTAGCCTTGCAGTTTGTATTGCACAAACTACTTTTTATACATTGTTTGTGGTATGGTGGTTGGTTCAAATGGAATTAACATTGTTATTGAAGAAACCATAACGAGAATATGGTGTTTAATATTTTGGATGAAGTTTATAAGAGGTAATGAACTCCATATCATTGTATTGGAAGGCGATTTGGGAACGGTATGATTTTGGAACATTATATATTTAAATTTGGAGCTTGGAATCATATATATATATATATATATATATATATATTATCCTTTTCATTACATTAAAAACACAGATGTTTCCAACAACACAACCTATTAAAATTTTGTAACTCTTGAAATTAAATAGAACGACAACACAAGTTATAGGAAGTTCAACACCTACCAGTTGAACAAAACTAAGCTATCAACGGTATTTGATGTGGAGATCCAAAGTTTTTATTGTCCACAGGAACATATAAGTGAAAACAATGGGATCTTGTGCGGAGGAGACTTTGTTATTGTTCAACAACAACCATCTCTATTTTTTTTCACTTTAAAATTAATTACAATAACATATTTTAAAGATGAATAAAAATGCAACTTATCATTTAATGAATGTAAGTATATTATTAATTTTGAGCTATAGTAACCACTTTTTCCATTGTCCACCGGTGAACTACCTAATGCATAGGTTCCCCGTAAAAGTTTGCCTTACGAAGGATGTATGAGGAGTTGACTGATGAAACATGTGCTTTATTATAAATGATAATAACCTTAATCGTGATCTTAAAAACAACAAACACATAATTAGTTTTACACAATTTTATTTTAGCTATCACCTTAACCACTATAGTAATAATCACAAATACACCTAATGATGCAATCCTACCCCCCAAGGGCATTGGATAAAAGACTCCAAGAAGATTGGGCCAGAGATGCATGAGAAGGCATTAGGGGTCTTGATGTAGCTCCATATGGAGCTTGTAGGCCTTAGATCTTCTTCATCAATGGAGTCCTTTGCTTCTTGAAGATCAATGGCAGCGGAATGGAAAAGGAAGAAAGATGATTGGAGACTCCACTTCAAGGAGAAGATGAGTCAAGAACAAGCTCACCACCATAGGAAGCCATGGATAAGAGCTTGAAGGTAGGAGAAGATGAGTGGAGGGAGAAGGAGAGAAGAAGCTCGAAATTTTATGCCTCAAATAAGGTCTGAACTTTGAAGTGTAATTCTCAAACGATCAAAGTTAAAAAATGCACACACAAGGCCTCTATTTATAGCCTAAGTGTCACACAAAATTGGAGGGAAATTTGAATTTGAATTTGTGGAGCCAAATTTTTGAGCCAAAATTTCACTAATTATGATTAGTGAATTTTAGCTATCGTTCATCCCACTAATCCAAGATCAAGTCCAAGATTCTCCACTAAGTGTGCTTAGGTGTTATGAGGCATGTAAAGCATGAAGGACATGCACAAAGTGTGACTATATGATGTGACAATGGGGTGTAGCAAGCAAATGCTCACCTCCCCTTTAGGATGGTCCAAAATTTAATTGGATTGGGCTTCTCCCAATTCAATTAAATTTCTCTCCCAACACACACACATCAAATAGTACACTTAGTGCATGTGAAATTACAAAACTACCCTTAATACAAAAACTAGTCTAGGTGCCTTAAAATACAAGGGCTGAAAAATCCTACATTACTAGGGTACCCACCCTACACTATGGAGCCCTAAATACAAGGCCCAAAAATAATGAAACTCTAATCTAATTTGTACAAAGATAAGTGGGTTCATACTTAGCCTGTGGACCCAAAATCTACCTTAAGGTTCATGAGAATCCCCTAGCCTTCTCCTGTATCTCTGGCCCAATATTCATGGAGTCTTCTAGCCATGGCTCTGGTGATGGGTCCCCTCCTTGGGATGATTGCATCATCCCCTCCCTCTTGAAAAGGATTTGTCCTCAAATCTGTAGACCCTTCATCATCTGAATCAGTTACACCTGCAAAAGGAACCAAATTAGTAATGTTAAAGGTGTTGCTAACTCCATACTCCTCTAGGAGGTCTAGCCTATACGCATTGTTGTTGATCCTTTGCAAGACCTGAAAAGGGCCATCACCTTTGGGGCTAAGTTTGTACTTTCTCTTAGTAGAGAATCTATCTTTCCTAAGATGGAGCCAAACTCAATCCCCTTTATTAAGCACCAACTCCTTCCTTCCTTTATTGCCTTTAGTTGCATACACCTTTATTTGGTTTTCTATTTGGCTCCTAACCCTTTCATGTAATTTCTTCACCAACTCTGACCTAGATACCCCTTCTTTATGTATAAAAGAAGTGTCAAGTGGAAGGGGAATTAGGTCCAACGGTGTGAGAGGATTGAACCCATAGATAACCTCAAAAGGTGACTGCCTGGTAGTTCTATGAACCCCCCTATTATAGACAAACTCCACATGAGGAAGGTACTTATCCCAAGACTTGTGATTGCATTTTAGGAGAGCCCTTAACAATGTGGATAGAGATCTATTCACCACCTTTATCTACCCATCAATCTGTGGGTGACAAGTGGTAGAGAAAAGGATCTTAGTTCCTAGCTTAGCCCATAAAGTTTTCCAAAAATGGCTAAGGAACTTAGCATCTTTATCAGACACAATAGTCCTAGGCAAACCATGAAGCCTCACAGCTTCTCTAAAAAAAGTCTTGAGATATGACTAGCATCATCTACCTTGTGGCATGGTATGAAATGTGTCATCTTACTAAACCTATCGACCACCACAAAGATAGAGTCTACACCCCTTTGGGTCCTAGGAAGCCCAAGGACAAAGTCCATACTTATATCTACCCAGGGTGCAGATAGAATGGGTAAGGGTTGTGGAAGCAAAGCTTTCCAAGTTTATTTTGATGATACCAAAGACTCAAGTCAAGAATCAAGAGTCAAACAAGTTTCAAGAATCAAAGAGTCGTTTAATCAAGAATCAAGATTCAAGAGAAGACTCAAGATATGCAAGAACTTCAAGATAAGTATAAAAATATTTTTTCAAAAGAAAAGATTGAATAACACAATTTGTCCAAAATAATTTTTCAAAGAAAAATCTTTACCAGAGTTTTTACTCTCTGGTAATCGATTACTACCTTGGTAATCGATTACCAGAAGCCCAAACAGTTTTATAACTATTTTACAAAGTAGTAAACGATTACCATGGGCATGTAATCGATTACCAATGTTTTTAAACGTTGGATTTCAAATTTCAAGAGTCATAACTTGTGATAAAACATTTTCAAACTTGTGTAATCAATTACACAATATTTGTAATCGATTACCAGTGTTTCTAAACGTTGGTTTTCAAATCTAAACATGAAAAGTCACATTTGTTGATGTGTAATCGATTACACTATAATGGTAATCGATTACTAGTGAATGATTTTGAAAAATAAATTTCCAAAAGTCACAATTTTCAAAGTGACTAGTTTTCAAGAGAGTCACAACTTTTAAAGTGACTAGTTTTGAAGAAATTTCCAAGAGTCACAACTTTTAACTTGTTTTTTCAAGAGCCATCAAATGGCTATAAATATGTGACCATGGCACGAACTTCAAAAGTGAGGAATTCATTCAATTATTCTCAACATCTTTCTAAGAGTTTTTGTTGTTGCTTTGTCAAGAAAAGTTCATTGGACAAAAACTTGTGCTTATTCTATTTTCTTCTTCTTCTTTCCTTCTCCCTCTTGCCAAAAGAATTCAAAGAACTAACCGTATGAGAATTCTTTTGATTCCCCAAACAAAGAATTCAAAGAACTAATCGACTGAGAATTCTTTGCCCAAACACTAAATTCAAAGAACTAACCATTTGAGAATTCTGTGTAAGAAGTGGGTAGCTTCTTGGTTGTAATAGTGAACACAAGGGAGGGTACATCCTTTGTGGTTCGCTTCAAGTAGAGGGTACATCTACTTGGTTGTTCAAAGAGAACAAGGGAGGGTACATCCTTTGTGGCTTTTTGCTTGTAAAGGTTTTTACAAGGTTATTGGAAATCTCAAGAACCGTGGGTTGCTTGGGGACTGGATGTAGGCACGAGTCGTTGCCGAACCAGTATAAAACTTGTGTTTGCTTTCTTCTTCCCTACGCTCTTTACTTTTCCTCTGTGCACATTTTATTTTCGCTTTACTTTTCTCTAAGTTATTGTTTCTGTTCTTTACTTTCTCATAACTTAGTAGTAAAGCCTAATTGAATCTAGTAACATTAAGAAGGATAATTTTTAATTAGTCAAGACACGTTCATAATTAATGATTTGAACCTTACGGGGCAAAACGTTTGATACAGGATATGGAGTTTTGGATGACGCCACTTCCAGTGAAGGAAGATAAGTCAGGATAGACGCCACAAGGATTACCTTGATAAGTCTGAGATTGGTTCAACAAGGAACCCAGAGAGAAGCTCTCACCAAATTTTATCAAATGCCAAAAGTCTCGTTATTGAAAACAAAAACCAATACTTATAGTGTATCTGAACAAAAAGATAAAAATAGACATGGGTCTTTTAAACAGTTTGGGCCAAAATTACAATAAATAAAAATTATAACTAAAAACATATTCCACTAGGGCCTTCAATCATCATCAATGACAGCTATACAAATGACCAGCCTTGTCTCTATGACGTGTTAGGCCTGCTTAAGTCTACCTCTGGCATGGGCCCTTCAAGTGCTTCATGGTCCTTGCCCTTTGTTGTGTCCTCATCACTATGTTGGGCCTGTTTAAGTTTGCCTCTGGTCATGGGCCCTTCAAGTGCTTCATGGTCCTTGCCCTTAGTTATGTCCTCATCACTCCCTCCTTCTTGAAAATGATTTGTCCTCAAATCCAAGGCTCCTCCATCTGCATCAAAAAGAGATAGATCAGACACATTGAAAGTGGCACTTACATTATACTCACTAGGCAAGTCAATCTTGTAGGCATTGTCGTTGATCTTGTCCAACACTTGGAATGGTCCGTCTCCTCTAGGTTGAAGCTTGGACTTCCTGTGTTCTGGGAACCTCTCCTTCCTCAGGTGTACCCAAACCCAATCACCTGGTTCAGGCACGACTTTCTTTCTGCTTTTGTTGGCTTGCCTTGCATAGCTCGCATTTTTCTTTTCAATTTGAGCCTTCACTTGCTCATGCAGCTTCTTCACATACTTAGCTTTAGTCTATACGTCCTTATGCTTAAACATAACAATGTTAGGCATAGGCAACAAATCAAGAGGAGTCAAAGGATTAAATCCATACACTATCTCAAATGGTGAACAATTAGTTGTGCTATGGACAACCCGATTATAAGCAAACTCAACATGAGGCAAACATGCTTCCCAAGATTTAAGATTTTTCTTTAAAACAATCCTAAGTAGTGTGCCTAAAGTCCTATTGACTACCTCAGTTTGACCATCAGTTTGTGGGTGACAGGTAGTAGAAAACAAAAATTTAGTACCAATCTTAACCCACAAGGTCCTCCAAAAGTGACTAAGGAATTTTGCATCCCTATCACTGACAGTGCTCCTCGGTAATCCATGAAGCCGCACTATTTCTTTGAAAAACAAATCAGCCACATGAGAAGCGTCATCCACTTTCTTGCAAGGGATGAAGTGTGCCATCTTAGAAAACCTGTCAACAACAACAAACACAGAATCCTTTCCATTCTTGGTTTTGGGCAGCCCCAAAACAAAGTCCATAGATATGTCAGTCTAAGGATATTTAGGAACAGGCAAAGGAGTATACAATCCATGAGGTTTAACCTTAGATTTAGCTTGTTTACACACAATGCAATGACCACAAAACTTATGCACATCATGCCTCATATGAGGCCAAAAGAAATGCTCTTGCAGAATTTCCAGGGTCTTTTGAATCCCAAAGTGTCCCATCAACCCCCCCTCATGTGATTCACTCACAAGCAACTCTCTAATGGAACACTTAGGCACACACAATTTATTTGCTTTAAACAAGAATCCATTATGCCTATAGAAACCATTTTCAGAAAACTTTTCACATGCAGCAAAAATTTCAGCAAAGTCCACATCATGCACATACATGTCATTCAAAGACTCGAGACCAAACAGTTTAGTTTCAAGCATAGCAAGTAAAGCATGTCTCCTAGACAGCGTATCAACCACTACATTCCCTTTCCCCTTTTTATGTTTGATGACATATGGAAATTGCTCTAAAAACTCTACCCACTTAGCATGCCTCTTATTAAGCTTTCCTTGGCCTTTTAAGTATTTTAAGGACTCGTGATCACTATAGATGACAAACTCTTTGGGTAATAAGTAATGCTGCCAAGTTTGTAAAGCTCTAACCAAAGCATACAATTCCTTATCATAAGTTGAATAGTTAAGGGCAGCGGCTCCTAACGTTTCACTAAAATAAGCTATCGGATGTCCCTCTTGCAACAAAACAGCCCCAATACCCACATTTGACGCATCACACTCAATTTCAAATGATTTTGCAAAATTAGGCATAGCAAGAATGGGTGCATTAGTTAACCTATGTTTGAGGGCAGCAAAGGCCTCTTCTTGTTTCTTACCCCATTTGAAACCCACATTCTTCTTAACAACTTCAGTTAGAGGTGCAACCAATGTACTAAAATCCTTAACAAATCTCCTATAGAAACTTGCTAAACCATGAAATCCCCTCACCTCACTCATGGTCTTAGGTGTTGGCCATTCTTGGATGGCCTTAACCTTTTCCACATCCACCCGTACTCCCTCATCACTAATAACGAAACCCAAAAACACCACATGATCAGTACAAAAGGAGCACTTTTCTAGGTTGGCAGACAATTTTTCTTTCCTAAGCACACTTAAAACAAATTGCAAATGTTCAACATGCAAATCAAGACTAGTGCTATAGATAAGAATATCATCAAAGTACACCACCACAAATTTCCCAATAAATTCCCTTAAAACATGGTTCATCAATCTCATGAAAGTACTAGGTGCATTAGTCAAACCAAATGGCATAACCATTCACTCATACAAACCATATTTTGTTTTAAAGGCAGTTTTCCATTCATCTCCCTCTCTGATTCTAATCTGATTATAGCCACTTTTCAAATCAATTTTAGAAAACACACATGCACCATACAGTTCATCAAGAAGATCATCTAACCTGGGGATTGGATGCCTATACTTGATTATGATGTTGTTTATGGCTCTACAATCAGAACACATCCTCCATGAGCCGTCCTTCTTGGGTATTAGAATGATAGGTACAACACACAGACTCATACTATCTCTCACCCAACCTTTGCTCAGGAGTTCGGACACTTGCCTTTCGATCTCCTTAGTTTCTTGTGGGTTGCTCCTATAAGCTGGCCGATTAGGCAATGACGGTCCTAGAATGAGATCAATGTGATGCTCAATTCCCCTCAATGGTGGCAACCCATCCGGTACACTTGCTGGAAACACATCATCAAAATCATGCAGAAGAGTCTCAATACCAGAAGGCAATTTAAATTCTTCAATTGGGTTAGCATGCAACATTTGACATTGAGAAAACAATAAATAGAGGGGTTGTCTCGCGCAAAGCACCCTCCTTACCTCCCTTTTTGTTGCTAAACAAAGTTGTTTTCCCTTAAGTGTGTCACTCTTTTTGTTTTCTCTCTTTTCCCTTTCAAGTGTTTCACTCTTTTTCTTTCCTCTCTTTTCCTTCTCAAGTGTTTCACTCTTTTTTCTCTTAAATGTCTCACTATTTTCCTCTCAAGTGTCTTACTCTTTTTCTTTTCTCTCATTTTTATTTGATCCTCACAAACCTCTTTAGGAGATAACGGTTTGAGAACAATTTTCTTGTCAGCTTGCTTGAAAGAGATTTTGTTGGTGAAGCCATCATGCATTGCCTTGGTATCATACTGCCACAGTCTTCCTAACAGCACATGGGTCGCTTCCATTGGGACCACATCACACAGCACCCTATCGTTATATCTCCCAATGGTGAGACACACCTCAACCTGTTGAGTCACTTTTACCTCTTCATCTTTACTAAGCCACTAAAGTTTGTATGGTCTAGGATGGGGCTTAGTTTCCAAATTCATTTTGGTCACTAATCTGGAACTTGCAACATTGGTACAACTTCCTCCATCAACAATTAAAGAGCACAGTTTACCATTAATTACACACTTGGTGTGGAAAATATTTTCTCTTTGATTGTCATCCAATGGCTGCATCTGATTTCCCAACAACCTTCTCACCATCAGCATATCACCCTGCATAGCTTCCTCCTCATACTCTTCTTCTTCCACTTCTTCTTCACTGATTTCAGACTCACTAGTGATTTCTCCATCAGCCTTCATGATCATGGTTCTCCTGGTTGGACATTCAGAAGCAATATGTCCTCTGCCTAAGCACTTGAAGCATTTTATGTTTCTGGTTCCAGTATTGGATAAGGAAGTAAAGGTGTTATGTTTGCTTCCACCTACATTGGACGCTGCTGACTTTCCATGCAGGGATGTGGCTGCAGGGCGGAACGAATTACCTCTCTCCTTCTTGGATCTGTTGGCCCAGTTCTAGTTGTAAGTATTGGGTGAGTTCCTCCTTGTTGCACTTTTTCTTTTAATTTGCTGTTCAACCCGGAGTGCCCTATGTAACAAGTCATCCAACGCCACATACTCCTGTAATTCAACAACATCTCTGATTTCAGGGTTTAGACCATTCAGGAAACGAGCCATTGTGTCTTCGGATTCCTCTTCGATGTTGGCCCTCACTAACGCCATTTCCATCTCTTTATAATATTCTTCCACAATTAAATTCCCTTGGGACAGCCCTTGGAGTTTTTGTCGCATGGTTCTATTATAGCTAGTGGGCACATACCTTTTTCTCATCACCATTTTCATCTCAGTCCATGTATCTACCTCTCGCCGTTCCTCTCTCAGCATTTCTCTCTGGTATTTATGCCACCAAACAAGGGCATAGTCGGAGAATTCAGCTGCTGCTAGCTTGACTTTCTGCTCTTCAGTGTAGTCATTGCAGGCAAATACATGCTCCATCTTCATTTCCTAGTCCAGGTAGGCATCTGGATCACTTCTGCCTTTGAAGGGAGGAACATTGAGCTTTACTCCCTCAACCCGGTTCTGCCTCGGTTCGTCATTATCGCCATTGTTACCTCTGTTCCCACCTATATTTCGTCTAGCATTCTGATTGGCTTGGTTCTCCAAAAATTCTAGTAGTCCAAAGACCTCCTAATTGTTACAGTCCAACAAACGTTGCATCTGTGCATTCATCGCGTCCAGTAACAGACACTGAGCTCCATCCAACTGATGATACTCATCACCACCACCACATGTTCCAGCCATAATTCAACAAAAAAAAAGTTTGCAATAAAAATTATTAAGGTTTCAGGACCTCACCACACTCTACTCACGTGTTTAACTCTTAGATGGTAGTACACTCGTGTTTGATGCCCTCAATAGGCTTTTGTGTAATGTATTCCCTCTTGCCTTTTACCACTCGTGTTCCCTCTTAAGTTCTTGGATGGACCAAATTAGACACACAAGGTAATATAAAATAAAAGGAAAGACAATATAATGATCACAGACAGATTTGATTTGGGATAACAACTTGGACTTGATTTGGATAGCAAATTGGATTTGATTTGGATAAAAGACTAGATTTGATTTGGATAATATATTAGATTGGATTTGGATAACAGATTAGCTTTAATTTGGGTAACAGATATGATAACAAATAAGATATTATCTAGGATAACAGATAAGATAACAGATATGACAAGCAAACTTCAAATGCTCATAACTTTTGCTACGGTTGTCCGTTTGAGGCCCACTATATGTCAAAATGCTCAAAATTCAGAGGAGAATCCCTACACCAATAAACAAAGGGGATTTGGCCCAACAATATTCCCAAAAAACGCCTCTAACTGCCTTAACTATGTGTTCAACGATCAAACACTCAAATCTCTTCCAAACTTTTTTTTTGCAACTGTTTTCTGTTTCTTTTTTTTTCGTTCTCTCTTTTTTTTCTCTTTTTTTTCAGACGTCCAGTGATTAGAATTCGTTCAATAGGCAATCATCATTAGGAAAATTTGACAATTTAGCAATTCGGCAATTAGGCAATTTTTAGCCAAACAGAATTCGAATAGGCTGAAACAAAAGTTATGAATAGAAGACAAAATACAATATGACAGGCACAAACAGAACTCAAACAGATTTTTTTTTTTGGACACAATGTCTAAAAGACACAAGAAACAAGAACAAGAACAAGAAACAAAAACAAGAACAAAAAACGTGACAAGAACAAGAACGAAACCAAGACACAAACAAGAACACAAACAAGAAAACAAATAACAGAACAAGGACAAAACACGAACCTGGAAAAATTACAAAGAAAAAAGAATAGGATAGGATAGAACCTATATCAAGAGCCGAAGCTCTGATACTAGATGATGTGAACCTTACGGGGTGGAACATTTGATACAGGCTATGGAGTTTTGGATGACGCCACTTCCAGTGAAGGAAGAAAAGTCAGGATAGACGCCACAAGGATTACCTTGATAAGTCTGAGATTGGTTCAACAAGGAACCCAGAGAGAAGCTCTCACCAAATTTTATCAAATGCCAAAAGTCCCTTTATTGAAAACAAAAACTAATACTTATAGTGTATCTGAACAAAAAGATAAAAATAGGCATGGGTCTTCTAAACAGTTTGGGCCAAAATTACAATAAATAAAAATTATAACTAAAAATATATTTAACTTGGGCCTTCAAATTAGTTTGGGCCTTCAGCAGCAATTAATAGTGTTGGTAGTGCCTCTACCTCTGGGCCTTTAATCATCATCAATTGCGGCTATACAAATGACCAGCCTTGTCTCTATGACGTGTTGGGCCTATTTAAGTCTGCCTCTGGTCATGGGCCGTTCAAGTGCTTCATGGTCCTTGCCCTTTGTTGTGTCCTCATCATTATGTTGGGTCTGTTTAAGTCTGCCTCTGGTCATGGGCCCTTCAAGTGCTTCATGGTCATTGCCCTTAGTTGTGTCCTCATCAATTAATTCACCCTGCCTTCTTAATTATTCCGAGGCCACTTGTTCCAACAAGGGTGTGTATAGCCCATGAGGCATCACCCTAAACTTGGCTTGTAAACAAGTCACACACCTAGTGCAATACCTATGGACATATTTTTTCATATGGGGCCAAAAGAATTTTTCCTTGAGGAAGACAAGAGTCTTATCAATTCCAAAATGCCCCATTAGCCCACCTCATGGCTCTCTTTGACCAACAACTTTCTAATGGATCCTTGGGGTATACAAAGCCTTCCCTCCTTGAAAAAATACCAATTAGCAATATAGAATCCATCTTGGGCCTTGTGCCCACAACTAGCATAAATGGGAGAGAAGTACTCATCAGAAACATATAATTCCCTTATGTTATCAAATCCTAAAATTTGAGCTCCAAGGGAAGAAAGCAATGTGTGTCTCCTAGAAAGAGCATCTGCAACCACATTGGTCTTTTCCTTTTTGTATTTGATAACATATGGAAATTTCTTTAAGAACTATACTCATTTTGCATGCCTCTTGTTTAACTTGCATTGCCCTCTAATGTACTTAAGTGATTCATGATCACTATGAATAACAAACTCCTTGGAAAGAAGGTAATGTTCCCAAGTTTTGAGGGCTCTAACTAAGGCATAAAGCTCTTTATCATATGTGGGGTAGTTGAGAGCGGCACCATGAAGTTTCTCACTAAAGTAAGCAATAGGGTGCCCACCTTGTAACAACATAACTCCCACACCTACACCAGAGGCATCACACTCTAGCTCAAAAGTTTTAGAAAAGTTAGGGAGAGCTAGAATGGTTGCCGTGGTGAGCTTTTCTTTGAGCAAAGCAAAGACTTGCTCTTGTCTCTCTCCCCATGTGAATGCCACATTCTTCTTCACCAACTCATTGAGTGGTGAAGCAAGTGTAGGGAAATTAGGAACAAACCTTCTATAGAAACTTGCCAACCCATGGAAGCTCCTAATATCTCCTACACTTTTTGGGGTGGGCCACTCTTGGATGGCCTTGATTTTCTCAGGGTCCACATGGACCCCATTTTTGCTAACCAAAAAACCTAAGAAGACTACACTATCGACACCAAAGGTGCATTTATCTATATTAGCAAAGAGAGTGTGTTTTCTAAGAACTAAAAGAACTTGCCTTAGATGTCCTAAGTGATCATCTAGGTCCCTACTATAGACTAAGATATCATCGAAATAAACAACTACAAACCTACCTATGAACTCCCTTAGGACATGATTCATTAGCCTCATGAAGCTGCTTGGTTCATGTTAGTCGATGAATACGACTAATTTTTGCATATAAAACTTGTGTAAATTGTATCAAACTCCTCCAATTTATGGTTATTTTGTAGTGTTGTAATTACATTTGGTTAAAGATAGGTAATAAATACTTAGTACTTCCATTTTGTGTGTTTAATAATCATTTTCTCTCAATTTCAGGTTAATTAGGCAAGTTTTGAAGTGCTGATTTTCACCCTCTCGCTAAGCCAATCTGTTGGCTTAGCGAGCCATCCGCTGAGCGCAACATTCCTCATCTAAGTGCGAGGAAGCATCTAGAAGAAGGATAAGCTGTGCTTGTTCATTGAGCGAAGGGCCATCCCGCTAAGCGCACTGCTTCAGTCCATCCGTTGAGCAAGAAAAGCCACGCTAAGCCGAAATTCACTAATGCGCGCTAAGCGGTTCAGAATTGCGTTAAGCGCACGAGAATGAACAAAGCCACCTATTTAAGATTTTGAGAGAGAGTTTGGCCATTTTCTCAAGGAGCTTCTGCATGTGAGAGATTCTAGAGAGAGAAAGGTCCAAGTTCCAGAGAGTTCGAGAGATTTTGTTGTGTGAAGATTTGCAGAGACCCGAGCTTGAAGAGGAAGCCATCCTGAGAGCTTGAGATGAGTTTGTGAGTGATTGTGAGGTCCTAGAGGTGGAGGAGACATCCCCACTACTTGTATTTCTGCAATCTTTCATCTTTCTCTTCTATTCGTTGTAAAGGAAGCTTCCCAGTTATGGAAAGCTAAATCCTCTGTTGGATCTTCCTTGTAGGTATTTGATGTAAATATTTTTTTATCTATTTAATGATGTTTTTGTGTGTTCACTGTGCTATCAAAACTTCATTCTACCATGCTTTTGCCTTGATCACGTAGATGCATGTGTTTTTAGGATCATTCAACAGTGGAAACTGGTATGATTCTTAGAACTTGATAGGACAGAGCTAGTTTGTCATATTTCCACGAGGAATCGGGGTACGGTAACCTAGTTGTTGTATGTTTGTCTTAATGTGGTCCTGGTCGAGTTTAGTCCAACAAGAGGAATTTGTAGACGATGCTTGATAAGGATTAGGCTAGACTATCATGAGGAATCGAGATTTAGCATTTCAGGAGACACCATAGAACGCATAAGCATTGTTAAGTAGAGAATATCCTTCTAGCATCAGGCACCTATTAGGAAGACCAACATGTTATCTACTTGTTTTTACGCATAATTTCTCACGTGATTTTTCCCTTTTTAATAGTTATTTTGCACATCTATTCATATAAGCATGTCTCTTTTCACACTAGACACCTATTCACTGAAATAGCTTTACCAGGTAACACAAGTTCCCCCGAGAGTTTGATACTTGGTTCTTACCATTTTATACTACTTGCGTGATCCAGTGCACTTGCCAGAATCGGAACAGTGCATTGGTGAGCTCAAAAGGCATCACTAGCCACTTATACAACCCAAATTTGGTCTTGAAAGCGATTTTCCACTCATCACCTTCTCTCGTCCTTATTTGGTGGCAACCACTTTTAAGATCAATTTCGGAAAATATATTTGCACCATGCAACTCATCAAGCATATCATCAAGCCTAGGAATGGGATGCCTATACTTCACAATTATGTTGTTGATGACCCTATAATCTATACACATTCTCCACTTACCATCCTTCTTGGGCACCAACAACACAGGCACATCACAAGGACTTAGGCTCTCTTGGACCTAACCCTTCTCCAACAATTCATTAACTTAGGATTCAATCTCCTTGGTCTCTTGAGGATTATTTCTATAAGTTGGCCTATTAGGAAGGCTTGTTCTTGGGACTAAGTCTATTTGGTGTTCTATTCCCCTAAGAGGAGGTAACCCAGGGGGTATCTCTTTGGGAAATACATCACCACATTCTTGTAAGAGTTCTTGGACCTTTAGGGGAATGGTCTCAAGTGGGGGAATTGTGGCAGTACTAAGGAAAGTCCCCCTTGAGAGGAGAAGGTAGAAAGATTGCTTGAGAAGAAGAGCTTTCTTAATATCTCCTTTTGTTGTAAAATGACTTTCCTTCTTTACAACTTTCTTAGAGGAACACCTTCCCTCTTTTTTCTTCTGCTTGACCTTTAGAGCTAGGCCTTACTATCCTTTTTTTTATTTTGTTTTTCTAACTTTTCCTCATCCCTCTTGTCCTTCATTGTAAGTTAATCCTTAGCTACCTGTGAAGGTGTTTGAGGATGCAACACAAATTTAGTGTCAAGATGGTTCAAGGTAATCTCATTAGTTATGCCATTATAAATGATCTTCCTATCAAATTGTCATAGTTTTCCTAAAAGAATATGCCCTGCCTCCATGGGAACTATATCACAATTAACTTCATCCTTATATGCCCAATGGAGAAAGGTACCTTCAATTGTTGGTTAAATATCATTTCCCCTTACTCATTGAGCCATTGAAGTTTATAAGGTTTTTGGTGGGGAATGATAGTGAGATTCAACTTCGAAACTAATCTTGTGCTACAACAATTGCAATAAGTTTCACTATCCACAATGAGAGAACAAGTTTTATCTAAAATTTTGCATCTTGTATGAAAGATGTTCTCTCTTTGGGATTGGGATAGATCACAAGATTGACCTCCAAGGAGCCTTCTAACCCTTAGGAGGTCACCTTCTTCATGGGGGTAGACTTCTTCACTAGACTTTTCACCCCTTACTTCATCTTCACTTACTCTAGAGGAAGGGGAAGAAGTAGTCTCCTCTTGACTACTATAAATGTCTTGACCCCTCATAATCATGGTTTTCTTTGTGGGGGCATTGAGAGACAATGTGACCTCTCCCAAGACATTTGAAGCCTTTAATGTTGCTAGTCCTTGCTTGGTAACTAGTCTTAGGGGTGGGTTTCTCTATTGTCTTACCTTTATCTTCCTTGGGGTTTGAAGGTGCTGCCCCCAAAATTCTTTGGGCTTGGGCCTTCCTTGGATAAAAGTGAAAGCCATAAGATTTTGAAGAAGACTTTCTTTTAAGTTGTTGTTGCACTCTTATACAAAGTTGGACTAGCTCATCTAGGTCCCTGTATAGAATGAGTTCAACCTTGTCCCTCACTTCCATATTAAGCCCACTAAGGAACCTAGCTATGCTTGTTCTTTCCTCCTCCCTAAGTCCAGCTCTTAAAAGGAGTAGTTACATTTTTTGTCTATATTCTTCAACACTCATACTCCCTTGTCTAAGCCTTTGGAGCTTATGCATAAGCTCCCTTTCATAGTAGGAGGGAATGTGCCTCCTCTTACGGGCACTCTTAAGATCATTCCAATACTCAACTAGAGGATCCTTATGAATCCTTCGTTCCCTAACAAGGGAAGTCCACCAGTAGAGGGCATACCCTTGAAAGCTAAGGGTAGCTAATGGAACTTTTCTCTCTTCACTAATATGATGACAAGCAAAGAGTTGTTCAACCTTCATTAACCAATCTAGGTAGGCCTCAACATTATATTTTCCATGGAAATATAGGAGGCTAATGTTAACCTCTTAAGGCCTTCTATCCTTTTCACTTCTTTGGGAGTGATGTTTAGTATGTGAGCTATGGCGCCCTCTATAATAGTCACTAAGTTCTTCACTTAAACTCTTGCAAGAGCCATGACTACTGTCATACCCTAATTTCGTCCGGGGACCTTTGCTTGATGACATGCGACCTTTCTTTGGTCCTTGTGAGGTGCTTGGCATCCATCATTGGGCAATTTGTGAAATTCCAGGACATGCCGAAAAACCAAAAAAAATATATTGATGCACAATCCGTAAGTTTCCGTGACACACCGGAAATCAAATGGAAGCATCGTTGCATAATTAAGTGAGGTTCCGTAACATTCCGTAAGTCAAAAGGGGGATGATTATGTAATCCGCAAGGTTCCGTAACATTACGGAAAGAAAACAAGTATCGTTACGAGATTCGTAAGTTTCCGTAACTTTACGAAAAAAGAATCACCAAAAAAGGTAAGGGGGTGAACTTATCAAGATAGGGGTGTAAATAGCAATTCAAATCTAGGCCCTTCTAGAACATTTTGGAAGTTGGGTTGCTTAAGGAGGAAGCAACTGGGCGGCAAGCTCCTCCACGTTTTTGAAAAATGGTTTTCGGGGCTTCCGCGGCTTCCGTAATACTTCCGTAAAATTTCCAAAAACCTTGGGTAAGCATATTCCACTTAACATTGGTGAAAGGGAAGAGAAAAAAGATGAAAATCAAATTCGAATACAGTTCCGTAAGGCTTTCGTAACTTTTCCGTAAAATACGAAAAGGGGGTTGAACTTAGTAATTCGGGTGCGCTTAGAAATCTTCTTCATTAAGTCTTTGGGCGGCAAGCACCTCCCTTTTTTTCTATAAATAGGGGAGGGGGGAGCTGTTTCAAAATGTTCAGCCCCTTTGGCACTTCTCTCTCTTTCGAATTTGCTTGGAAAAATCGTTTCCGTGAAGAAAATCTAAGCCGAGGCACTTCCGAAACGTTTCCGTAACGTTTTCCGTGAAGAATTTCGCAAAGGTTTCAACCGTTCTTCGACGTTCTTCATTCGTTCTTCATCGTTCTTCGATCTTCAACGGGTAAGTACCTCGAACCAAGCTTTTCGATTCATTCTATGTACCCGTAGTGGTCCACATTGTGTTTCGTGCATTTTTATTCTCGTTTTGTTTACTTTTTATACCCCCTGTTGACGTGCTTAAGCCATTTTACTTAAGTCATTTCTCGCTTAACTTAAAAATAAAATAAATTTCCACCGAACGTTTGAATTGTATTATCCATTAACTTCGGTTAAAATAAATTCCGACCGTTCGGTCGTGCCGTAACCACGTTGGAAATCAAAAAGAGGTAAAAAATAATATAATAATCAAAAAGACATCTTTTAGTAAAATAAAGCGGAAAATCAATCGGACGTTTTCTCTTTGGGATTTCTCATTCTTAATCGAATTGATTAATAACTAAAGTGAAACTAAAGGCTAAAATCAATTCGCCTAGTCAAGCTCGTCCATAAAAATAGGCTTTTGAAGTTTGTCATTTCATTTTCTCACTAAGTAAAATGGATCATTTTTAAGGTCCAACGCCTTAAAATGATCACCTCTTAAAGTAAAAAAGAATCACTTGATAAAAAAGAACTACGTAGGTCTGATTTTCTCATCCCAAATTGAGGAATACGTAGGAGCAAAGGGAAACACCCTTGTCGACCACAAAAAGAGAAAATATAAAAAGGGTATGAAGGATATAGAGACATAAAAAGGGAACATAAAAAATCAAAGTCATGTTTGCACATTCGATTAAAGGCTGCCGTCCCTTGGGGCGGACGTGTGGGGTGCTAATACCTTCCCCGTGCGTAAATACAACTCCCGAACCTTTCACTTAAAAGTTCGTAGATCGCGTCTTTTCCGGTTTTTCCGACGTTTTCCTCAAATAAACGTTGGTGGCGACTCCGCGCGTATTCCTTTCGTGGAACACGCATCCCGCGAGTCACGCGTCGCCCTCCCGCCGAAGGGTAGGTTGCGACAGTTGGCGACTCCACTGGGGACTTGTTTTTTGAGAGTTAGGCCATTTAATTTTGTGCAATGTTTTACCATGACTTACTCTTTTGTTGGTTTCCTTTCATTATGTTCTTGTGGATATAAGCTCTTTGTTGCTTTTAATGCATTTTAAATGTATGCATGAAGTAAATATTTATTCATTTGATGCACACAAACACCAACACTATTTTCACACACTGTGAGTGAAAAAGGGCCCTATACCCGGGTTCATGGGAGCATAAGGAGTGGAGGTGAATCTGTGATCATGCTAGGTCTCCGACTTGCTTGATTACAGTGAACCCTCATCTAGAGCTTTTCTCTTTGAAAACCTATTGTTGCTAGTAGTCCCTACTGCTACAATATGTTCTTCGAAGGGGATGATACCTCTAGAAACCATCAAGAGAGATATAACTACCTTGGGGATTATTGCTAAAAGCCTAGTTAGTTCTCTCCCTTATAGGTCCCTTAAATAGGGGCACGAAGCAAACACGCTGCGTGCCATTTTTCACACTGCCATGCATGAGTATCATATACCCTTTTGCTTATGTTCGGTAAATATTGTCATACTGTGCACATTCCCGCATTGTGTCTTTTGCATAGGCATTGCATATGGGTTCTGTCTTGATCCCTACTGTAAACAAACCAACGGAGGGTCCGTGTCGCCTTCTTAAAAACGTGCGTTGGGGCATTTCGCTACCCCTAGACGTCGTATCTAAGAAGGGGACAAATTCCCCGGACCCCCGCATTCCTAGATTGCATCTGTGTCATATGCATTCCATCATGCATTCATCCATCCCACTCATGAGATATCGGAGTTTTGATTTGCACCAGCTTTTGTCTCACTTTGGTAAGCATGGGAACAAATCAAACCGGCAAGAGGTTCTACCAAGTCAAGGTCAAAAGCCTAGATACCACCAGCATCAAGGAATTAGGGCGGTTGATGGAACCCCTCCAAATGCAAGCCTTCCGCAAGACTTACGGAAAGATCTTAGAGTTGACCATAGCAGAGGTGTCCATAGAAGCCATTGCATCACTTACCCAATACTACGACCAGCCTTTGAGGTGCTTCACATTCGCAGACTTCCAATTAGTACCAACCATTGAAGAATTTGAGGAAATTCTAGGATGTCCTCTCGGGGGAAGAAAACCATATCTTTCCTCCGGGTGTCTCCCCTCTTTGAGCAGAATTGCAACTGTGGTCAAGGATTCAGCAAGAGGTTTGGACCGCATAAAACAGACTCGGAACGGCATAGCGGGCCTACCACAGAAGTACCTAGAAGACAAGGCGAGGGGTATGGCCAATCAAGGAGACTGGGTCCCGTTTATGGATGTGTTAGCTTTGCTAATTTTTGGGGTCGTCCTCTTTCCAAACGTGGATGGTTTGGTAGACCTAGCAGCAATCGACGCTTTCCTTGCCTACCACCATAGCAAGGAAAGTCCGGTGGTAGCTGTCTTGGCAGATCTATTTGACACATTTGACCGAAGGTGCGAAAAGAGTAGCGCACGGATCATCTGTTGCTTACCCGCCCTCTGTGTTTGGTTGGTTTCACACTTGTTCCAACAAGACACAAGACATCCATGTCCGCTCCTGAGCCATCGCTCGTGTACTGAAAATAGGAGAATAGATTGGGACCAGCTCTTGGCCGGGATAGGAGGTAGAACAATCAGTTGGTTCCCCCGATGGAAGGAAGGAAAAGAAGGAGTCCTTTTCTCATGTGGAAGATACCCAAACATTCCGCTGGTAGGAACGAGGGGTTGTATTAACTACAATCCCGCGCTCGCTATAAGACAACTAGGGTACCCCATGAGGGGAGCACCGACGGAAGAAAGCATGTCTCCTTTCCTTGTGAGGGATTTCGGCGCACAAAATTCCAAGACTATACAAAGAATCCATAAGGCGTGGGAAACCCCGTTAAAGAAAGATCAAGAGCTTAGAGGCATTCGTAATGGCATCATTGGTGGGTACCACGAATGGCTGAAAGTTCATATACGAGGTTTAGATTGGCTCGCCAAGTTAAAAGTCGTCAGCAAAGAGAGTTTTGAAGCACCGGAAGAGGACGAAGAAGTCCAAGCTCTCAAAAGCGAGTTAGGAAAGGCAAAACTTGCCAAGGAGAAGTTCAAGTTGGCCGCTACACACGTTCGGAAGGAGTGTGCCGGGTTACGGGAAGAGAATGCAATTACTGCAAGAGCCCTTGAACAAGAGACCAAGAGGGCTCGCAAGGAAGAGTATGGCCGGAACAAATTTCGCGGAGCTCTATGGGGTAGCAATAGTGAACTCAAGTTGCGAAAGGAAGAAAGGGACCAGTCGCGAGCACATAGCATGGTTTTGAAAGAGGAGTTAGTTGCCTGTTCAAGGTCCAAAAGAAGCTTGTCTCAGCGTTTATGCGAGACGGAGACCAACATGCTAGCTATCATCGCCAAGTACCAAGAAGAGTTAGGTCTAGCCGCGGCCCACGAGCATAGGATTGCGGACGAATATGCCCAAGTATACGCAGAAAAAGAGGCTAGAGGAAGGGTGATCGACTCTTTACACCAAGAGGCAACCATGTGGATGGATCGGTTTGCTCTTACCTTGAACGGGAGTCAAGAACTTCCCCGATTGTTAGCCAAGGCCAAGGCGATGGCAGACACCTACTCCGCCCCCGAAGAGATTCATGGGCTTCTCGGCTATTGTCAGCATATGATAGACTTAATGGCCCACATAATTAGAAATCGTTAGGAAACTTGTATGGTCTCTCAGACCTTGACTAGATACGACTTCCTTTTTGAAATAAAATGAGTTGGTCCCATGTTTCTACTCCAAAAAGCTTGTGCAAATCAAATCACTCCTACATTTCATCTCTAGCATGCATTTTCTTTCTTTACCCACTCCTCACGTTTGGTTTTTTAGGGAAAAACACCATAACTAAACGCGCCGCAAGGGATCCCTATCGCACCAGATCCAAATCTAGAACGATGGGTGATCAAGAGGAGACGCAGGAACAGATGAAAGCCGACATGTCGGCTCTGAAAGAACAAATGGCCTCCATGATGGAGGCCATGTTAAGTATGAAGCAGCTCATAGAGAAGAACGCGGCCACCGCCGCCGCTGCCAGTTCGGCTGCCGAAGCAGACCCGACTCTCTTGGCAACTACGCACCATCCTCCCTCAAACATAGTAGGACGGGGAAGGGACACACTGGGGCACGATGGCAGCCCTCACCTGGGATACAACCGAGCGGCTTACCCTTATGGATTGCCGCCCAACTATTCACCACCCGTCTTGCAAGAAGATGCGGGCCACATTGCTTCTCCCGTCCATGAAAGAGAGCCTCCTCAGCAGCCCGACGAAGTCCACAAAGACCCTCAAGATTATGCTCGGAGGGATGTCGAGTTCTATCCCCCGATCCCCGAAGGGCCGGCACCAGGCACGTTGCCTCAACCCAACATCGCAGTACCACCAATAGTTCTGTCCACGGAAGGGCCGCCCCCAGCAACTGAAGAAAGGAGGAAGCTCGATCTCCTTGAGGAAAGATTGAGGGCCGTAGAAGGATTTGGGGACTATCCGTTCGCAGACATGACGGATCTTTGCTTAGTACCCGATGTTGTTATTCCCTCCAAGTTCAAAGTGCCGGACTTCGACAAGTATAAAGGGACGACTTGTCCCAAAAACCATCTCAAAATGTACTGCCGTAAGATGGGCGCCCACTCTAAAGATGAAAAGCTGTTGATACACTTCTTTCAGGATAGCTTGGCCGGAGCTGCGGTAGTGTGGTACACTAATTTGGAAGCTTCCCGTATCCGTACTTGGAAGGATCTGATTACCGCCTTCCTAAGGCAGTATCAGTACAATTCTGATATGGCTCCTGACCGTACTCAACTGCAGAATATGTTCAAAAAAGAGGGTGAAACCTTTAAAGAATATGCGCAGCGATGGAGGGATTTGGCGGCACAAGTAGCTCCTCCCATGGTTGAGAGAGAGATGATCACCATGATGGTGGACACTCTGCCAGTGTTCTACTATGAGAAGCTAGTAGGTTACATGCCGTCCAGCTTTGCGGATCTGGTGTTTGCCGGGGAAAGAATCGAGGTTGGATTGAAAAGAGGAAAGTTTGATTACGTTTCCTCCACAAACGCGAATGCCAAAAGAATCGGGGCAACAGGGGCAAAAAGGAAGGAGGGAGATGCCCATGCCGTCTCTTCAACATCTGCGTGGGTCAAAACCCAGCAAACACCTCATGGTACCCATCAGTACGCTCAACATCACCCAAGCTTCTCGGCTCATACTGGGAATACCTCTAGTTCAACACCCGTGCAACCTAAGGCACCCACCCAGAGGGAAGCTCCCCAAGTTCCAACTCCGAACACGACTCGACCGGCCAGTAATTCCAACATGACAAGGAACTTCCCTCCGAGGCCATTTCCAGAATTCACCCCACTCCCAATGACGTACGAAGATCTTCTGCCATCCCTCATCGCCAATCATTTGGCCGTGGTAACTCCCGGAAGGGTCCTCGAACCCCCTTTCCCGAAGTGGTATGACCCTAACGCAACTTGCAAGTACCATGGGGGTGTCCCGGGGCATTCCGTCGAAAAATGCTTGGCCCTTAAATACAAGGTCCAACATTTAATGGATGCTGGATGGCTGACTTTCCAAGAGGATCGGCCCAATGTGAGAACCAACCCGCTCGCCAATCATGGAGGGGGAGCAGTTAATGCAGTTGAATCCGATAGGCCGCACAGGTCTAAACCTTTAAGGGATGTGGCAACCCCTAGGAGGTTTATCTTTGAGGCCCTACAAAAGGGAGGTGTGATTCCCCATAGTGGGTGTAAGGAGGATTCCTGTCTGCTACATTCCGGCGAGATGCATGACATGGAGACGTGTTTGGAAGTAGAGGAATTGTTACAGCGGATGATAGATCAAGGTCGACTGGAAGTCGGCATTGACGGAAAAGAAGAGCAGCATATATGCATGCAATCTACGGAGGGGAGCGGTGTTGCGAAGCCCAAACCCTTGGTGATATACTTCACTAAAAGCGCAGCTTCGCAAAAGCCCGGACACCCCTTAATGGTCAAACCTGTTCCTTTCCCGTACCAAAATAGTCACGCGGTCCCGTGGAGATATACACCTCCAGGGAAGAAGGAAGAAGAAGTCACTGACGTCAGCTCGCTGTCAGCTAAAGTAACAAATATCACGGGACTGAGTGGTGTGACCCGTAGTGGTCGTGTGTTCGCACCTCCAGACCTACCAGTCCAACCCGCCGACGTCAAGGGAAAAGGAAAAGTGGTGGAGGAACAAGATGGCGAGCACCCCACGCTTCGAATAAAGATATTCCAGCAAAGGGGCCCCCGGAGAAAAAGGATGGTAGAAAGGAGGTGTCGCTAGAGGAAGCCAGCGAGTTCCTTCGGATAATTCAGCAGAGCGAATTCAAGGTTATCGAACAGCTCAACAAAACCCCGGCTAGGGTCTCGCTGTTGGAGTTACTTATGAGCTCCGAGCCTCATCGGGCTCTGCTAGTAAAAGTGCTGAACGAGGCTCACGTGGCCCAAGATATCTCGGTAGAAGGTTTCGGAGGGCTGGTCAACAATATCACTGCCAACAACTATCTTGCCTTCGCTGAAGAAGAAATCCCCGCCGAGGGGAGAGGGCATAATAAGGCTTTACACGTATCAGTCAAGTGTATGGACCATATCGTAGCCAAGGTGCTCATCGATAATGGTTCCAGTTTAAACGTGATGCCTAAGAGCACTTTGGAGAAGTTACCATTCAATGCTTCCCACTTAAAACCAAGTTCAATGGTGGTTCGGGCCTTCGACGGCACTCGCCGAGAGGTTAGGGGAGAGATCGATCTCCCAGTACAAATAGGCCCTCACACCTGTCAAGTCACCTTCCAAATAATGGATATTAACCCCCCCTACAGCTGCCTGTTGGGGCGCCCGTGGATCCACTCAGTGGGAGTTGTGCCTTCTACACTCCACCAAAAGCTGAAATTCGTAGTGGAGGGACACTTGGTCATCGTGTCAGGCGAGGAAGATATCTTGGTAAGCTGCCCATCCTCCATGCCTTATGTGGAAGCCGCAGAAGAATCGTTAGAAACTGCTTTCCAGTCTTTTGAGGTGGTCAGCATTTCCTCCGTGGACTCCCTCTTTGGGCAGCCTTGTCTGTCCGATGCAGCGGTAATGATGGCCCGAGTTATGTTGGGGAACGGTTATGAACCCGGGATGGGTTTAGGAAAAAACAACGGCGGCATAACTAGCCTGATAAATACCCAAGGAAATCGTGGGAAGTATGGTTTAGGCTATAAGCCCACTCAGGCGGACATGAAAAGAAGCATCGCGGGAAGGAAGAACAATGGTCAAAGTTCGCGTTGGAGACAAGAAGGTGAAGGAAGCCCGCCCTGCCACATAAGTAGAAGCTTTATAAGCGCGAGTTCGGGAGACAAAGGTCAAGCGTTCGCGATATGCGAAGATGATATTCCGAGTACTTTGGATTTGGTACGATCATGCCCTCTTGATTTCCAGCTGGGAAATTCGCGAGTGGAGGAACGCCCCGGCATTTACGCAACAAGCATAATGTAAACCTTTACAGTTTTAAAAGCTCTATAGTTGGGCCTAGGCTTTAGAGTTTTTCCTTTTGTTAAGGCTTTGTGTCTTTTGTTTTTGAATTTATAATACAAGGATCTTTCTTCATCTGTTCCTGGTCTCTACCCATTCTCATTCATTTGCATGTTTACTTCTTTTTTTGAAACGGCAGATCCGATGACGAGTCCCCCGAAGGTACTAATACCTGGGACCCGTCTATCGACTTCGAGCAAGAAATGAATCAAACGGAAGATGAAGGAAATGAGGATGTGGGACTTCCCCCAGAACTAGAAAGAATGGTCGCCCATGAGGACCAAGAAATGGGGCCTCATCAAGAAGAAACAGAGCTAGTAGACTTAGGAATTGGCAGTGGAAAGAGGGAAGTAAAGATAGGTACAGGTATTACCGCACCTATCCGTGAAGAATTAATAGTCCTGCTAAAAGACTACCAAGACATCTTTGCTTGGTCATACCAAGATATGCCCGGTTTGAGTTCTGACATTGTACAGCACCGATTACCTCTAAATCCCGAGTGTTCCCCGGTAAAACAGAAACTGAGGAGGATGAAGCCCGAAACATCCTTGAAGATAAAAGAAGTGAAGAAGCAATTTGACGCTGGATTTCTGGCCGTCGCTCGGTATCCAGAATGGGTTGCCAACATCGTACCAGTTCCTAAAAAAGATGGGAAAGTACGAATGTGTGTAGATTATCGGGACTTGAATCGGGCCAGTCCCAAGGACAATTTTCCTTTACCACACATCGATATCCTCGTAGATAACACGGCCAATTTCGCTTTATTTTCCTTCATGGACGGTTTCTCTGGTTACAATCAGATAAAGATGGCGCCCGAGGATATGGAAAAGACTACTTTCGTCACCCTGTGGGGAACGTTCTGTTACAAGGTGATGTCCTTTGGACTCAAGAATGCCGGGGCAACTTATCAACGGGCCATGGTAGCTTTGTTCCATGATATGATGCATCAAGAGATCGAGGTCTACGTGGACGACATAATTGCTAAATCTAAATCCGAGGAAGAACACCTTGTCAACCTGCGGAAATTGTTCGAAAGGCTTAAGAAATATCAATTAAGGTTGAACCCCGCTAAGTGTACCTTTGGGGTCAAATCAGGGAAATTGCTTGGTTTCATTGTAAGCCAGAAAGGGATAGAGGTAGACCCCGAAAAAGTGAAGGCTATCCTTGAGATGCCAGAACCCCGTACAGAGAGGCAAGTCCGAGGTTTCCTGGGGCGCTTGAATTATATTGCCAGATTCATATCGCAGCTCACCGCCATTTGTGAGCCGTTGTTTAAACTCTTGCGCAAAAACCAAACTGATCGGTGGAATGAGGATTGCCAAGAGGCTTTTGGAAGGATCAAAAAGTGCCTAATGAATCCTCCCGTGCTTATGCCACCAGTACCTGGAAGGCCTCTCATTTTGTACATGACAATCTTGGACGAGTCAATGGGGTGTATGCTGGGGCAACATGACGAATCCGGGAAAAAAGAGCACGCTGTTTACTACCTAAGTAAGAAGTTCACGACCTGTGAGATGAATTACTCCTTGCTCGAAAGAACGTGTTGTGCTTTAGTATGGGCATCCCATCGCCTAAGGCAGTACATGCTGAGCCATACTACCTGGTTGATATCCAAAATGGACCCGGTTAAGTACATTTTTGAAAAGCCAGCTCTCACGGGACGAATCGCCCGGTGGCAAGTCCTGCTATCTGAGTTTGATATAGTCTACGTCACCCAAAAGGCGATAAAAGGAAGCGCTTTGGCAGATTATTTGGCTCAACAGCCTCTTAACGACTACCAGCCCATGCATCCTGAATTCCCGGATGAGGACATCATGGCCTTGTTCGAGGAAAAATTGGACGAAGATCGGGACAAATGGACTGTATGGTTTGACGGAGCGTCAAACATTCTAGGTCATGGCGTTGGGGCAGTGTTGGTCTCCCCGGACAATCAATGTGTACCTTTCACAGCCAGGCTAGGATTCGACTGCACCAACAACATGGCCGAATATGAAGCATGTGCCCTAGCCGTCCAGGCAGCAATTGACTCCAATGTCAAACTACTCAAGGTGTACGGCGACTCGGCATTGGTAATCCATCAGCTGAGAGGGGAATGGGAAACTAGAGATCCCAAGCTGATACCCTACAAAGCCTATATCAAGGAATTGGCTAAGACCTTCGATGAGATCTCCTTCCATCATGTTCCCCGCGAGGAAAATCAAATGGCGGATGCACTTGCTACGTTGGCGTCTATGTTCCAGCTAACACCGTACGGGGATCTACCCTACATTGAATTTTGGTGTCGTGGCAAACCCGCACATTGTTGCCAAGTGGAAGAGGAACGGGACGGAAAGCCTTGGTATTACGACATCAAGCGATATGTCGTAAGCAAAGAATACCCGCCAGAGATTGCCGACAACGATAAAAGGACATTGAGGAGGTTGGCAGCTGGTTTCTTCATGAGCGGAAGCATACTGTATAAAAGAAATCACGACATGACACTCCTGCGGTGTGTGGATGCCAAGTAGGCAAATCACATGATCGAAGAAGTCCATGAGGGCTCGTTTGGAACGCACGCCAACGGACATGCTATGGCCAGGAAGATCCTAAGAGCAGGTTATTACTGGCTTACCATGGAAAGTGATTGTTGTGTCCATGTGAGGAAGTGCCACAAATGTCAAGCATTCGCAGATAATGTCAATGCCCCACCACATCCTCTGAATGTCATGTCCGCCCCTTGGCCTTTCTCCATGTGGGGAATAGATGTCATCGAGGCCATTGAGCCCAAGGCCTCGAATGGTCATCGCTTCATCCTCGTAGCGATAGATTATTTCACCAAGTGGGTCGAGGCGGCTTCATATACCAATGTCACGAGGAATGTGGTGGTCAGGTTCATTAAGAAAGAGATCATCTGCCGATATGGTTTGCCAAGGAAGATTATCACGGACAACGGCACCAACCTGAATAATAAGATGATGGCAGAAATGTGCAAGGAGTTTAAAATCCAGCATCACAATTCCACGCCCTACCGGCCAAAGATGAATGGAGCCGTGGAAGCCGCCAATAAGAATATCAAAAAGATTATCCAAAAGATGACCGTGTCATACAAGGATTGGCACGAGATGCTCCCATTCGCGTTACACGGTTACCGGACTTCAGTGCGAACGTCAACTGGGGCAACGCCGTTCTCATTGGTATATGGGATGGAGGCTGTGTTACCGTTTGAGGTAGAAGTCCCGTCATTAAGGATCTTGGCAGAATTTGGATTAAAGGAATCAGAGTGGGCTCAAACACGCTACGATCAGCTCAACCTCATTGAGGGTAAGCGCTTAACGGCCATGAGTCATGGGCGCTTATACCAGCAAAGAATGAAGAGTGCATTCGACAAGAAAGTACGCTTACGCAAGTTCCATGAGGGAGACCTTGTGCTAAAGAAAATGTCCCATGCTGTCAAGGACCATCGAGGGAAATGGGCCCCGAACTACAAAGGGCCTTTTGTTGTGAAGAGAGCTTTTTCCAGAGGAGCCCTGGTGCTTACCAACATGGATGGCGAAGAGCTACCTTCACCCGTGAACTCTGATGTCGTCAAACAATATTATGCTTAGAAGCTGGGGCAATTAAGGATGTCGCTGCATGTTCTTTATCTTTATGCGTTTTCTGGATTTCCCCCAGGGATTTCCTGTCTGTTGTATCTCTCGTTACAATCTTTCAAAGAAATGAACGTGGATTCGAGGCTTTTAGTCCTCACGTTAGTTTCACACCTTGCGTTAATCTGTGATCACCTGAGCCCTTCCGCTCAGTTCATGGGATCCCCCAAGCGCTTAATTAGAATTGAACCTGAACCAACTTTCCCTAAATTTGCTGCGTTTGAAAACATTCATGCATACGCATACGCATACGCATGTATATTGTTGTGGTAAAACAGGGGCAGGATCACCTTGGGCTACCTTCTGGGGTAGAGACAAAACATGAACGGTAGAAACCAATCAAGGTAGGGTAATGACGCGGTCAAGATTGGCCATACCTGGTTGTTTATTACTTGCAGGTACTTAAAGACGGATGCAAGTGGGGATGGGGTCACGACCGACCGATCGTTGCCCCTTCTCTGTGCGAAACAAGCAGAGAATGTCGCTGCAAGGCAGCCCCGTATCCTTTGTATTTTGCAGCTTTCTTTTACTATTTGTTTTGTTTTAAAAAGTAAAAAAATAGGTAATCAACGCCTAATTCTAACCTAAGTAAGTTCAAGTTAGGCAAGATGCTAATCCATGAGAAGGGAGGGGACATGGTTAATGTTCCCCTCAAAAAAAAAAAAAAAAATGTGCAGGTTAGCTCGCCTGGGCGAGCCACCCCTGCACCAAATTATAAGAATGACGAAAGGGGGGGCGTTTTTGCATTCAAAAACTTCTTTTCCCCCTTTTCAAAAGCCATACCCACGGGATTGACGAGTTTGCAGCCCTAGGGTCATCCTTTTTCGCATTTTTTGATTCCGTTTTGCGCTTTTGTTCATCACCAACAAGTAAGTGTTCCATCCCTAAGCTTTCTAGCTTTTCATTGGTGTATTTTGATCTCCTTTTGGTGCTCTAAATTGTGGGAGTGTGCTCAAATATATAGGGCAATTTTGGTTTGTTTTCTTGCTTGATTAGGTTGAATTAGGGGTGTGTATGGGATGGCCCTAGGCCTATAATGCATTTTGGAACAATGGGACATGCCACATTGTCCCCGTTCTCTTGCTATTGACGCCTAAACGCGTGCCCACCAAGTGTTCGGTGAAATGCCTCAATGGCATTAGCGCGTGACTTTTGAAATGGCCCCGAGGAAGCTTGCCTCAAAGAGGTCCAGGAAGGATAAGGCAGCCGAAGGAACTAGTTCCGCTCCGGAGTATGACAGTCACCGCTTTAGGAGCGCTGTACACCAACAGCGCTTCGAGGCCATCAAGGGATGGTCGTTTCTCCGGGAGCGACGCGTCCAGCTCAAGACGTTAAAGAAGCGCTACTAGGAGGCAACCTAGTACCTTTTAAATTTCTGCCTGCTATTTGATCACTTTTTATAGTAGGACGCACCTAGTTGCTCATGATCCTGGGAATTTAAATAAAACAAGCGCAAGCTCGGAAGGTAGTCATACCTTACAAAACATATATATGTATGTTTAGGTAGTGAAAATACCTTAGATATGCATGTATGTAAACAAAAAAACACTTCACAAAATATATATATATGTATGTTTAGGTAGAAAGATACCTTAGATATGCATGTATGTAAACAAAAAATACTTCACAAAATATATATGTATGTTTAGGTAGAAAGATACCTTGGATATGCATGTATATAGCAAAAATACCTTACAAAACATATATATGTATGTTTAGGTAGCAAGATACCTTGGATATGCATGTATATAGCAAAATACCTCATGAAAAAAAAAGAGAAGAAAAAAAAACAAACAAGAAAAAGAAATAAACAAATAAAAAAAAAAGAAAAAAAAGAGAGAAAAAAGAAAAATAAGTTGTCTAGCTGAAAAACCAACATGCTTTTGAAAAGAGATGACTTCCAACTTTTCTTTGAAGAAAAATTCGCTGATCATAGCTAGTTTTTGGAAAAAAAATGTGTGTACACCTGAAGGGTGAATGCTGTGAAATTTTCCCGGACGCCCGAAATGGACTTGGATGAATGCACAAATGGATAAAAGAACATATTTTGGAAACATTGGGTTGACTAAAATAGAGGAAATGAATCCTGAGCCCTAGCATCACATGACCATAAAAATTTGACACTTGAGTGTCCGCATAGGTGCATGCATGACCAGTTTTGCATAAAGTTTCCAAATCATCATTTTTGCATTTGTGTCATGGAAATAGTGTGGGGCATCCCTTTTATCCTTGAACCAAACCAAACCCCGACATGTATCATGTCTAGCCATTCTACAAACCTTGAGCCAAAATCCTGACTCACCATAAACCTTGACCTAGGGTGAGAATGTCAATCCTTACCCTCGGAAGCAAAAAAAAAAGAAGGAAAATTTCCAATCAAAGAGAAAGCAAAAAAGGAAAAGAAAGGAAATTCCCAATCAAAGAGTGGGAGAAAGCAAAAAGAAAAGAAAGAAAATTCCCAATCAAAGAATGGGAGAAAGAAAAAAAAAAAAAAGAAGAAGGAGGAAAGAAAGCCCCTGATCGGGGATCTAAGGAAAAACAGAAGGAATATGCAGAGAGGTCTTTAGACCGGACAATATCTGAACAATACAGAATTGTCACCAAATGAACAAAAAGAAGGAAAGGAAACCGTGACCTAAAATGGTCTTCTCCCTTTGATTACCAACCAAAATCCCGTGCGCTAGCGACTTTTTTTTCTCGCCCCGCACTAAACAAAAACAGAAAAAGAAAAAAAAAAATCAAAAGCCAAAAACACACAAAAGCCGAAAGAAGAAACCACCAAAAGAACCCATTCCCAAGGGAAGCCCTATTGATCCATGATCACGCGTGTAATTTTTGATTTGATAGGAAATAATTTGCAAAGTCAAGTCATGACATATCTATGGTTCGGAATTAGGATGAAACACTTACCTGTGCGAGATTGATACACTTTGAGTGGATTTCTTCTATTTTTGTCGAACCCAGTGTTTCCTCTAAATGATCATTTAGAAACGAAATGCTAACATCCAAAATCTCATTTATGGTTATGGGAGATTTCATCAGCAGACTCTCCTTCCCCGATAGACGCATTGTTTTTCACTCAAAAAAGCATATGCTGCTCTAAATCAGTTGGAATATTTGTCTCCTTGCTAAAGCATGTTTGCATTTTAGTGGAGAAAACACCGAGACTTTTTCAAATCTCACAAGTTATCTAGAACTACGTAGGTCTGAGTTCCTCATTGGAGGATACGTAGGAGCAAGAGCCTCGCTTTTGTCGACCACACCACCTTTTGTTGCCATGACTCAAGAGCTGGTAGCCCGCGGAGACACCTTACGGTTATCCGCACCTCGTCATTCAGTGACCCCAAGTGTGATTCACGAGCAGAGACCAATATGGTCATCTGCGCCCTTTCCGGAGATGTCAGCATTTTCCGATGGAGACTTTTCAAGTCTCACAAGTTATCAAGAACTACGTAGGTCTGAATTCCTCATTGGAGGATACGTAGGAGCAAGAGCCTTGCTTTTGTCGGCCGCCCCATAATCTTTGTCATACTGACCCTGAGGTCATGTGACATGCACCCTTGTATCATCCAGAGGCGGCGGGCCCGATGATACGCGGAGATACCTTACGGTTATCCGCACCCTTTTGTCATCCAGAGGCGGCGGGCCCGATGACAAGCAGAGACCAAGTTTGGTCATTCTGCACCCTTGTATCATCCAGAGGCGGCGGGCCCGATGATACGCGGAGATACCTTACGGTTATCCGCACCCTTTTGTCATCCAGAGGCGGCGGGCCCGATGACAAGCAGAGACCAAGTTTGGTCATTCTGCACCCTTGTATCATCCAGAGGCGGCGGGCCCGATGATACGCGGAGATACCTTACGGTTATCCGCACCCTTTTGTCATCCAGAGGCGGCGGGCCCGATGACAAGCAGAGACCAAGTTTGGTCATTCTGCACCCTTGTATCATCCAGAGGCGGCGGGCCCGATGATACGCGGAGATACCTTACGGTTATCCGCACCCTTTTGTCATCCAGAGGCGGCGGGCCCGATGACAAGCAGAGACCAAATTTGGTCATTCTGCACCCTTGTATCATCCAGAGGCGGCGGGCCCGATGATACGCGGAGATACCTTACGGTTATCCGCACCCTTTTGTCATCCAGAGGCGGCGGGCCCGATGACAAGCAGAGACCAAATTTGGTCATTCTGCACCCTTGTATCATCCAGAGGCGGCGGGCCCGATGATACGCAGAGATACCTTACGGTTATCCGCACCCTTTTGTCATCCGGAGGCGGCGGGCCCGATGACAAGCAGAGACCAAGTTTGGTCATTCTGCACCCTTGTATCATCCCAGAGGCGGACGGGCCAGATGATAACGCGGAGATACCTTACGGTTATTCGCACCCTTTAGTCATCCAGAGGGCGGCCGGCCCCGATGACAAGCAGAAGACCAAGTTTTGGTCATTTTGCACCCTTGTATCATCCAGAGGCGGCGGGCCCGATGATACGCGGGAGATACCTTACGGTTATCCGCACCCTTTTGTCATCCAGAGGCGGCGGGCCCGATGACAAGCAGAGACCAAATTTGGTCATTCTGCACCCTTGTATCATCCAGAGGCGGCGGGCCCGATGATACGCGGAGATACCTTACGGTTATCCGCACCCTTTTGTCATCCAGAGGCGGCGGGCCCGATGACAAGCAGAGACCAAGTTTGATCATTCTGCACCCTTGTATCATCCAGAGGCGGCGGGCCCGATGATACGCGGAGATACCTTACGGTTATCCGCACCCTTTTGTCATCCAGAGGCGGCGGGCCCGATGACAAGCAGAGACCAAATTTGGTCATTCTGCACCCTTGTATCATCCAGAGGCGGCGGGCCCGATGATACGCGGAAATACCCGAGTGGTTATCCGTATAAACATTCTTTTGCTATCTGTAAGACAGAACACTTGATAGCATGCAGAGGCTGACATAGTCTTCTGCACCTTTTGTTCCTCCGGGAACAACAAGTCATTTACATGCGGAAATTTCATGGTCACCCGCGACTCTCGTCAACCGAGAGGAGCGAAATTAGTGTCATACACTGATTTTCGTCCGGGGACCTTTGCTTGATGACATGCGACCATTCTTTGGTCCTTGTGAGGTGCTTGGCATCCATCATTAGGCAATTTGTGAAATTCTGGTAGCGACAAGTCATGGTCACCCGCGACTCTCGTCAACCGAGAGGAGCGAAATTAGTGTCATACACTGATTTTCGTCCGGGGACCTTTGCTTGATGACATGCGATCTTTCTTTGGTCCTTGTGAGGTGCTTGGCACCCATCATTAGGCAATTTGTGAAAATCCAGGAACAACAAGTCATTTGCATGTGGAGATTTTATGGTCACCCGCGACTCTCGTCAAATCGAGAGGAACGAAATTAGTGTCTTATCTTTACTTTCCTTTTATCTCCAATAAAAGACAAGTAAAGAGGGGCAACTGTCATACCCTAATTTCGTCCGGGGACCTTTGCTTGATGACATGCGACCTTTCTTTGGTCCTTGTGAGGTGCTTGGCATCCATCATTGGGCAATTTGTGAAATTCCAGGACATGCCGAAAAACCAAAAAAAATATATTGATGCACAATCCGTAAGTTTCCGTGACACACCGGAAATCAAATGGAAGCATCGTTGCATAATTAAGTGAGGTTCCGTAACATTCCGTAAGTCAAAAGGGGGATGATTATGTAATCCGCAAGGTTCCGTAACATTACGGAAAGAAAACAAGTATCGTTACGAGATTCGTAAGTTTCCGTAACTTTACGAAAAAAGAATCACCAAAAAAGGTAAGGGGGTGAACTTATCAAGATAGGGGTGTAAATAGCAATTCAAATCTAGGCCCTTCTAGAACATTTTGGAAGTTGGGTTGCTTAAGGAGGAAGCAACTGGGCGGCAAGCTCCTCCACGTTTTTGAAAAATGGTTTTCGGGGCTTCCGCGGCTTCCGTAGTACTTCCGTAAAATTTCCGAAAACCTTGGGTAAGCATATTCCACTTAACATTGGTGAAAGGGAAGAGAAAAAAGATGAAAATCAAATTCGAAAACAGTTCCGTAAGGCTTTCGTAACTTTTCCGTAAAATACGAAAAGGGGGGTGAACTTAGTAATTCGGGTGCGCTTAGAAATCTTCTTCATTAAGTCTTTGGGCGGCAAGCACCTCCCTTTCTTTCTATAAATAGGGGAGGGGGGAGCTGTTTCAAAATGTTCAGCCCCTTTGGCACTTCTCTCTCTTTCGAATTTGCTTGGAAAAATCGTTTCCGTGAAGAAAATCTAAGCCGAGGCGCTTCCGAAACGTTTCCGTAACGTTTTCCGTGAAGAATTTCGCAAAGGTTTCAACCGTTCTTCGACGTTCTTCATTCGTTCTTCATCGTTCTTCGATCTTCAACGGGTAAGTACCTCGAACCAAGCTTTTCGATTCATTCTATGTACCCGTAGTGGTCCACATTGTGTTTCGTGCATTTTTATTCTCGTTTTGTTTACTTTTTATACCCCCTGTTGACGTGCTTAAGCCATTTTACTTAAGTCATTTCTCGCTTAACTTAAAAATAAAATAAATTTCCACCGAATGTTTGAATTGTATTATCCATTAACTTCGGTTAAAATAAATTCCGACCGTTCGGTCGTGCCGTAACCACGTTGGAAATCAAAAAGAGGTAAAAAATAATATAATAATCAAAAAGACATCTTTTAGTAAAATAAAGCGGAAAATCAATCGGACGTTTTCTCTTTGGGATTTCTCATTCTTAATCGAATTGATTAATAACTAAAGTGAAACTAAAGGCTAAAATCAATTCGCCTAGTCAAGCTCGTCCATAAAAATAGGCTTTTGAAGTTTGTCATTTCATTTTCTCACTAAGTAAAATGGATCATTTTTAAGGTCCAACGCCTTAAAATGATCACCTCTTAAAGTAAAAAAGAATCACTTGATAAAAAAGAACTACGTAGGTCTGATTTTCTCATCCCAAATTGAGGAATACGTAGGAGCAAAGGGAAACACCCTTGTCGACCACAAAAAGAGAAAATATAAAAAGGGTATGAAGGATATAGAGACATAAAAAGGGAACATAAAAAATCAAAGTCATGTTTGCACATTCGATTAAAGGCTGCCGTCCCTTGGGGCGGACGTGTGGGGTGCTAATACCTTCCCCGTGCGTAAATACAACTCCCGAACCTTTCACTTAAAAGTTCGTAGATCGCGTCTTTTCCGGTTTTTCCGACGTTTTCCTCAAATAAATGTTGGTGGCGACTCCGCGCGTATTCCTTTCGTGGAACACGCATCCCGTGAGTCATGCGTCGCCCTCCCGCCGAAGGGTAGGTTGCGACAACTACTATAGGAGGCATGTTTTTCTCTTTTCATTTCTTTCATTATTTTTCTTCTTTCTTCCTCTCTTATTTTCTCTCTTTCATTTTGACTTATTTCTTCCACTCTTTTTTTTTTTCCTTTTTCTTTTATCTCTTGTTTTTCTTTCAACAATTGAAGGGATCTCAACTAATCTAATATCTCTTGTTTTTCCATATGATGTGTATTGATATTTTCCTTTCACAGTACATGTTCTGCAACATGCTTTACAAACACGTTAGTAGCATCTTTTCAATTCAAGTTAAGTTTAATTTCAATCATCCATCCAAAAGCATCAATCTTTCTCAAAGAACATAAAATGTATCCAACTTTTTCTCCCCCTTTTGGCATCACAAAGCCAAAATGAGTATGTATTAGAGAGATTAAAATCAATAGCAATTTAAAATACACAAAATAGAGAAAGGAAATATATCATATAATTGATTGAAATGCAATTACAACTGATTTAAAAAAATAGAGTAACATATTCAAAATGTAAAAAACAAGCAAAGAACAAAAGTCAAGACTAGACTATATGCTTGTGAGCTGTGAGGCAAACTATCTTAAGGCTCTAACAAATATCATCCACATGAGGTGCTCCCATAGCATCCAACATTTTTGAGATATATGTTGGATCAAGTGGCCTCAGAATAATTAGGAAGGGGGCAGGGGGGTTGAATTAATTATTACTAGACCTTTACTAATTAAAAAATTACCCTTCTTAGGCTTTTACTATGTTGTTAAGAAAATAAAGAATAGAAAAGAAACTTAACCAAAAGTAAAAGCAGGAATTAAAGTGCACAGCGGAAATTAAAAGGGTAGGGAAGAAGGAGACAAACACACAAGAGTTTTATACTGGCTCGGCAACAACCCGTGCCTACATCCAATCCCCAAGTGACCTGCGGTCCTTGAGATTTCTTTTCAACCTTGTAAAAATCCTTTTACAAGCAAAGATCCACAAGGGATGTACCCTTCTCTAGAACTGATCCACAAGAGATGTACCCTCTCTTGTTCTCAGTCAACAACCCAAGTAGATGTACCCTCTACTTGTACCACCAAGGATGTACCCTCCAATGTGTTAAGACAAAGTTCTCAGGTGATGAGTCCTTTGAAACTTTGTGAATGGGGAACAAAAGAATTCTCAGGCGGTTAGTCCTTTGAAATCTTTTGTTTATAGGAAAGGGAAGAATCAAAAGAATTCTCAGACTGTGTCGTTTTGAATTCTTTGACATGGGAGAAGGGAGACACAAAAGAATTTAGGTAGTTAGTCCTTCGTTCTTTTGGAATAGGGAGAAGAGAGACACAAAAAGAATTCAGGCGGTTAGTCCTTGGCGAATTCTTTTTGGCAAAGGGAGAAGGGAATGAAAAAGATGAATAGCACAAGTTTTTGAACAAAGAACTTTTCTTGGAAGAGAAAGTTTTGAATAAAAACTTTTAGAAAGATGAAGAGAAATGAAACCAGAAAGTTCTATTGAAAGAAATGAAAGACGATGTTGAAAGATAGGTTGAAAGATAGAATGATTGAAAGAGATGATAGATACGAATGAGATAATTCAAATGTTTCATGCCAAGTTCACATATTTATAGTTTCTTGATGACTCAAGTCAAAACTTGTAACTCTTGGCAATTCCTTTAAAACTAATTACTTAAAAAGTTATGAATTTTGAAAGAATCTTCAGAAACAAGTCACTTGAAGAAATGTGACTTTTGAAATGAATTTTTCGAAAAGAGTCACTGGTAATCGTTTACCATAAAGGTGTAATCGATTACACATCAACAGATGTGACTCTTTATTTTGAATTTTGAAAATCTGAACATTTTAAAACCACTGGTAATCGATTACTATAATCTGGTAATCGATTACCAGAGAGTAAAACTCTTTGGTAATGATTTTGTAAAAAACTTCTTGTGCTACTCAATGTTTTGAAAAACTTTTTAATACTTATCTTGATTAAGTCTTCTCTTGATTCTTGAATCTTTGAGTCTTGAATCTTGATCTTGATTATTCTTGAATCTTGAAACTTGATTCTTGATTCTTGAATTCAAATTTCCTCTTGATCCTTAAAGTGTTCTTGACTCAATCTTGAACTCATTCTTGAATGTCATCATCATTGTTATCATGAAGTGATCTTGACTTTTGAGCTTTTTGTCATCATCTTTGTTATCATCAAAACTCCTTGAATCAATCTTGATTCATCATGATGCTTGCTTCTACAATCTCCCCCTTTTTGATGATGACAACTTTGAAATCAAGAAACACATACACACACTTTTTCCTAGTCGATCACTCACATAAATTTCCATTCTCCCCCTTTGTTTTTGAGTTTATGTTTCACTTGAAATTAAGTTAATTACTTATGTGAGTTCTTGATTTAATCCCTATTTCTCTCCCCCTTTGGCATCAACAAAAAGCCAAAGTGCGTAACAAGTATGAAACATACATATACTACTAATCATTCACAAGACAATCATGGAAGAATATAAACCAATCATGAAGCAAGGAACATGACTAGATAAAAAATATATATAAAAACCACATAGTCATATAACATAATTCATAATTTTTCAATCATGCCATGCAAATAAAGAAATACTAAATTGTTCAAATGTCATAATAATATAGCCAAATACACGGCTGGAAAACAAAGTACTAGTAATATTAAAATAAGAGAAAAACTAAGATAATGGTGGCGGCGATGGTGGTAGATCAAAGCTTGAACGAATATAAGAAACATCTTCTTCGACCTTGGTGATTCTTGACTCCATCTCATTGAAGCGCATATCCACTTGTAACTCCAAAGTATCAAACCTTTCACCAACAAAGGTTTGAAGACCATCGAACCTATCCAAAATATTTTGAAGAAGAGATGAATCTTCTCCACCATGTCCTTCTTCATCAACATGTCGAGCACCCTTTTTCACCTAAGAGCCATCATGCTCTTTTTGATAACCAAAGGATGCAATGACTGAAGCACCTATTAGAAAGGATCTCTTGATTGGAACATAAGGTTCAGAATCAAGAGGAATGTTAAAGTGTTGAAGGAAGAGGGTGACTAGGTGTGGATATGGAAATGGAGTATTTAATCGCAATGCCTTATGCATGTGATATTGGACTAAGTGTGCCGAATCAATTTGTCGGCCTTTATGAAAAACCCACATAACAATAGGATCTTCTTCAGAAACCTGTGCAAGGTTTGAAGATCTTGGAAGCAAGATACGAACAATAAGGTAATGAAGGATGCAGCTCTCAAAAGCCAATGAACCTGCAAGAAGCCTTCTGGTCATATCCGCTTGGTTGGTGCAAACCAATCGCCGGGCATCATGCACAGAAAATTCATATTTCCAATCATCAATCAGTGTACCTTCAAATTGTACACCTTCATTGGATAATTGGGTTAACTCATAGAATAGGGATTGGTCAATGACCATTTTAATCCTATACACTTCCGAAATTAAAGTGCCTTCTTGGATTTCAAGATTTGAATAGAAGGCTTTGACTAACTTAGAGTAAACAGGAAATTTTAAAGACATGAAAGGAGTAAGATTGGAGTTTTCAAATGCCTGAATGCATTCAAAACTCTCATTTGAAAAGAAATCCATATCAATGAATTTTGGATCAATAATAGAACGAGAAGAAAAGAGATTTGTGTACCGTATCCGCTGTTCTTCGGATGAAAACAATGAGGCAGAGGGAATAGAGGAAGGAATCGGCATTTCCTGTGTCTCGGAATACCGTTGACTCCGACTCGAAGTACCCTTTCTCTTCTTTGATGGTTCCGCCATTTGAAGAGATTATTTGAAATTTTAATCGGTTTAAATGAAAGAGAAAGAAAAAAGATGAAGTTTGGGCTTTGTGGGGAGTGATTTGGACCAGAAATGAGTGAGATATGACTGAAGAAAGATTTGGGGACGAGGGTTTTCGAGAAGAAAAGGGATTGCAGATTTCAGAATTTGAAATTTGAATATATAGGTGTAGGGACGCTTGGTAATCGATTACACTAATATGGTAATCGATTACCAGAGAGCAACATAGCCAAAAATAACTGCTTGTAATTGATTACACTAATATGGTAATCGATTACCAGAGGTTATTTTAGTCAGAAAATAAAAGCTGATTGATTTTTAGGGGAGAAGGAATTTGAATGAGTATCAAAATACTTTTTAATAAAAAATATATTAAAAATACTTTATGAATGAATCTTAATCAAGTAATTCACATATTATATCATGCAAAAACATTAAAACATGTAGATATTCAATTATATCAAAGCAATCAAACACAAGTATTGAAGAATAATGATTATAGAAATTATCAAAATATTTGAATGAAGATTTCATGCAAAGAAGATAAACTCAATCAAGAACACATATTCATAATTTCAATCAATCAAGACAAACAAATAATGAAAAATTGTTAGTCATCATAATCAAATAAATTTAAGGGAAATTTCAACAAAAAAAATATTTTAACAAGAGAATGATTTTGATATTACCTTTTTCATGATTAAGATGTCTAGATCTTCAAAGATGAAAGTCATACTTTTGCTCTTTGTTTAACCTTCTTGAGAAATGTTTTCATCACTCTCATAATCCTTGGTCAGAAGATTGATCTCCTTTTCTGAACCATCGGATGAATCATTGTCGTCCCATGCAATGTAGGCCTTCTTGGTTCTTCTTTCATCATACCTTTTATTATCACTTTTCTCAGGCCATTCTTCATTTGAAGGACAATTAGCTTTGATGTGACCAAGTTGATTGCATTTGTAACATCTAAGAACTTGAGAATCTTCTTGTGATTTTCTTCCATTGTTGAAGTTCTGACACCTGTCGATTCTTCTTTTCTTGATAAATTTCTGAAACTTCTTCACAAAGAATGAAAAGTCCTCTTCATCATCTGAATCTTCTTCTTCATTTTCTTCTTGCATTGATGATGAGACTTTAAGGTCTATACTTCTCTTCTTTTTTTCGGTTTCTTTATTTTGATTAAGATGTTGGAGTTCCATCTCATGTTCCTGCAATTTTCCGAATAAAGTAGCAAGATACATAGAAGAAAGATCTTTACTTTCAAAAATAGCAGTTACCTTGGGCTGCCATTCCCTACTTAAACATCTTAAAACTTTATTAATTAAATCTTCATTAGGAAAGATTTTCCTAAAGAGGCAAGGTGGTTTACTATATGTGTAAATCTTTTCTGCATGCTATGGATGTTTTCATTAGGATTCATCCTAAATAATTCATATTCATGGGTAAGGGTATTGACTCTAGATCTTTTTACATCAGTGGTTCCTTCATGTGTTAGTTGGAGAGTGTCCCACATCTCCTTGGGATTTGTGCAATTTGACACTCTAAAATACTCATCTATCCCTAGGGCCGAAGTAATAATGTTTTTGGCTTTAAGATCATACTGGATTCTTCTTCTATCTTCTTCTGTCCACTTATCTCTAGGTTTTTATGTTGTTGTGCTTGTGCTTACATCTACACTAGTGGGTATGTATGGTCCTATTTCTATTGCTTCCCAAATGTTTAAATCTATGGCTTCAATGAAAATCTACATACGGGTTTTCCAATAATGGTAACCTTCACCATTGAAAATGAGTGACCTATGAATGGAATTTCCTTCAGGAAACAAAGGATTTGAAGAGGCCATGAATCTTGAAGTTGTTAAACTTTCTACAAGATACCTGCTCTGATACCACTTGTTGGATCAAGTGGCCTCAAAATAATTAAGAAGAGGGGAGTTGAATTAATTATTACTAGACCTTTACTAATTAAAAAATTACCGTTCTTAGGCTTTTACTATGTTGTTAAGAAAATAAAGAATAGAAAAGAAACTTAACCAAAAGTAAAAGCAGGAATTAATGTGGACAACAAAAATTATAAGAGTAGGGAAGAAGGAGACAAACACACAAGAGTTTTATACTGGTTCGGCAACAATTCGTGCCAACATCCAGTCCCCAAGCGACCTGCGGTCCTTGAGATTTCTTTTCAACCTTGTAAAAATCCTTTTACAAGCAAAGATCCACAAGGGATGTACCCTCCCTTATTCTCTTTGAACAACCTAGTGGATGTACCCTCCACTAGAACTGATCCACAAGAGATGTACCCTCTCTTGTTCTCAGTCAACAACCTAAGTAGATGTACCCTCTACTTGTACTACAAAGGATGTACCCTCCAATGTGTTAAGACAAAATTCTCAGGCGGTTAGTCCTTTGAAATCTTTTGTTTATGGGAAAGGGAAGAATCAAAAGAATTCTCAGACTGTGTCGTTTTGAATTATTTGACAAGGGAGAAGGGAGACACAAAATAATTCAGGCGGTTTGTCCTTCGTTCTTTTGGAAAAGGGAGAAGAGAGACATAAAAAGAATTCAGGTGGTTAGTCCTTGGCGAATTCTTTTTGGCAAAGGGAGAAGAGAATGAAAAAGATGAATAGCACAAGTTTTTGAACAAAGAACTTTTCTTGGAAGAGAAAGTTTTGAACAAAAAATTTTAGAAAGATGAAGAGAAATGAAACCAGAAAGTTCTGTTGAAAGAAATGAAAGACGATGTTGAAAGATAGATTGAAAGATAGAATGATTGAAAGAGATGATAGATATGAATGAGATAATTCAAATGTTTCATGCCAAGTTCACATATTTATAGTTTCTTGATGACTCAAGTCAAAACTTGTAACTCTTGGCAATTCCTTTAAAACTAATAACTTAAAAAGTTATGACTTTTGAAAGAATCTTCAGAAACAAGTCACTTGAAGAAATGTGACTTTTGGAAATGAATTTTTCGAAAAGAGTCACTGGTAATCGATTACCATAAAGGTGTAATCGATTAAACATCAATAGATGTGACTCTTCATTTTGAATTTTTAAAATCTGAACATTTTAAAACCACTGGTAATCAATTACTATAATCTAGTAATCGATTACCAGAGAGTAAAACTCTTTGGTAATGATTTTGTAAAAAACTTCTTGTGCTTCTCAATGTTTTGAAAAACTTTTTAATACTTATCTTGATTAAGTCTTCTCTTGATTCTTGAATCTTTGAGTCTTGAATCTTGATCTTGATTATTCTTGAATCTTGAAACTTGATTCTTGAAATCAAATTTCCTCTTGATCCTTAAAGTGTTCTTGACTTAATCTTGAACTCAATCTTGAATGTCATCATCTTTGTTATCATGAAGTGATCTTTACTTTTGAGCTTTTTGTCATCATCTTTGTCATCATCAAAACTCCTTGAATCAATCTTGATTCATCATGAAGCTTGCTTCTACAATATACTCAAAGCACTCCTTAAGCTTAGCATAGTCTTCTTCATGTATCCTCATGAGCTCATCCATCTTTGCTAACATCATCTGCTCAAAGAGGCTTAGGGGCTTTTTTTCTGCTTCTTCTTGTTCTGTTTGATCTTTTCTACTATTCTCAATCCATTAAACCCAGCTTCTTCAGACTTGATGTACACCATCTGGCTCAAAACTTTGGTCTTCACTTCAAACTCTACCTCAACAAAACCAACAACTTCCTCTTGGGTATCAACACCAAAATAGCAAAGAATTCTGGAGATCAGAACTGCATAAGGACATCTGAAAGAGCCAATCCTTTTCATCTTCTGTAGAAGCAAGCTTCATGATGATGAATGAAGATGATTCAAGTAGTTTTGATGATGACAAAAAGCCCAAGAGAATGATTTCAAGATTGAGTCAACAAGTTCAAGATCAAGATTAATTTCAAGTTTCATGAGAAGAAATCAAGAAGATTCAAGAATCAAGAGAAGTTTGATTTCAAGATTCAAGAGAAGATGAATTCAAGATTCAAGAGAAGAAATCAAGAAGACTTCACAAGGGAAGTATTGAAAATATTTTTCAAAAAACAAACATAGCACAGTTTTGTTTTTCAAAAGACTTTCTCTAAAAATTTTCTAAGTTACCAGAGTTTTTACTCTCTGGTAATCGATTACCAGTTTCCTGTAATCGATTACCAGTGGCAAAGTTTGATTTAAAAAGCTTTTAACCGAATTTGCAACGTTCCAATTGTTTTTTAAATGGTGTAATCGATTACAATATATTGGTAATCGATTACCAGTGTATTTGAACGTTGAAATTCAAATTCAATTGTGAAGAGTCACATCTTTTCATAAAATGCTTTGTGTAATTGATTACATGGTTTTGGTAATCGATTACCAGCGACAAGTTTTGAATAAAAATCAAGAGATGTAACTCTTCCAATTGTTTTCTCAAGATTTTCTCAAGGTTATAACTATTCCAATGGTTTTCTTGACCAGACATGAAGAGTCTATAAAAGCAAGACCTTGACTTGCATTTTAAGTACTTGGTATAACTTTTTACACAACTTTTTGAACATATTCTTGAACTTCTTCTTCTTCTTCTGCCAAAAGCTTTTTAAGTTTTCTGGTTTCCAAACCATGTTCTTTCACAGAAAACAAAAGTGTGCTATTCATCTTTTTCGTTCTCTTCTCCCTTTGCCAAAAAGAATTTGACATGGACTAACTGTCTGAATTCTTTTTGTGTCTCTCTTCTCCCTTTTCCAAAAGAACAAAGGACTAACCACCTGAATTCTTTTGTGTCTCCCTTCTCCCTTTTCAAAGAATTCAAAACGACACAGTCTGAGAATTCTTTTGATTCTTTCCTTTCCCTTAAACAAAAGATTTCAAAGGACTAACCACCTGAGATATCTTTTGTTTCCCCTTCACAAAGTTTCGAAGGACTAACCGCCTGAGAACTTTGTCTTAACACATTGGAGGGTACATCCTATGTGGTACAAGTAGAGGGTACATCTACTTGGGTTGTTGTAACTGAGAACAAGAGAGGGTACATCTCTTGTGGATCAGTTCAAGTGGAGGGTACATCCACTTGGTTGTTCAAAGAGAACAAGGGAGGGTACATCCCTTGTGAATCTTTGCTTGTAAAGGCTTTTACAAGGTTGAAAAGAAATCTCAAGGACCGCAGGTCACTTGGGGACTAGATGTAGGCACGAGTTGTTTCCGAACCACTATAAAATTCTTGTGTTTGTCTTCTTCTTTCCTACACTCTTTAATTTCCGATGTGCACTTTAATTATCGCTTTTACTATTGGTTAAGTTTCTATTTCTGTTCTTTACTTTCTTAACATTATAGTAAAAGCCTAATTGAATCTAGTAACATTAAGAAGGATTAGTTTTTTTAATTAGGAAATGTTCACTAATAATTAATTCAACCCCCCCTTTGTAATTATTCCGAGGCCACTTGATCCAACATCTTCAACATGATATCAACAATAATGTTGACCCATTTGATCTTTAACCTCCCTTCCATAAGATTGATAAGGAGAAGATCCTCCTCATTCAATTGAGCATGACTGCTCCCTCTTGGAGTAATTATCCAAGCAACCATATAGGCCAAAAGCCCATGCTCAAGCATCAACGATCTAATACCAAAATGTTCCTTTCCCTTTGATTTTGTAACAACATCAGCATAGGTAGAAGGAGTCTTCATCATAGACTTGTACTTGTCAACCTTATTGAAAGCAAATCCAGCATCCTTAAGACCCAACTGATTCACCATAACATTTTCTGATGATAATCCATCAATGTCTAACCAAACCTCTAGTATCATCAAAATCTATTACCCTTTCAGTTCAACACACAGGAACCTATTATCACCATCAATATGAGTTTTGGTATAGAAAACTTTTACCAGGTTAGTGTAGTAGGTGTCCTTCTTCTCCACCAGCTTCTTCAACCCGTGATACTCAATCAGCTCATGAAACGTAAAGCCTTCACTTCTAAGCCACACCAAAATGACATACTTTAGTTGAATCATCTCCTTATTTGCATAACTGAACTTATACGAAGCCTCATAATGTTCTTCAGAAAACCAAGGAGTTTCCTTTGGTGTAGTAGGAGGTGAAGAAGAACGTGCAACCCATTTTCCTTTGACTGAAGGACCACCCTTTTTGGGTTCTCCTTCTTTACTATTGGGTCTATAGGTTTGTGCCCAATGCTCTTTATTCTCTTGTTCTTCTTTTCTACCATTGGTGGAGGTTGAGAATGAAGGTAGAAAGAAAGGTTCAAGTGTTTAAAAGGTTGAAAGGTTAACAAAGATACTTTTGAGGTTTCAAAAAGAGGCCTAAGATAGAATGTCAAAGGTTTCTAGGTCTGGAAAAGCTTTAAAAAGGAAAGGAGAGGCATCTTTTCCGTTGCTGAAAATGTTTAAAGCGCCTAGTAATTATCTGCCTAACGCTTTCAGAGGGATTCACGTCCTCGCCTTCAGAGGATTGCACGTCCTAGCCTTCAGTGGAGTGCACGTCCTCACCTTTGGAGGTCTGCACATCATCACCTTCAGGGGGCTACACGCCCTCACCTTCCGAGGGCTACACGCTCTCACCTTCAGAGGGCTTCACGTCCTTGCCTTCAGAAAACTGCACGTCCACGACTTTAGAGGGATATATGCCCTCACCTTCAGAGGATTGCACGTCCTCGCCTTCTGATGGCTTCACGTCCACGCCTTCAGAGGGCTACACGCCCTCGCCTTCAGTGGGCTTCATGTCCTCGCTTTTAGAGGACTGCATGTCCTCGACTTCAGCGGAGTGCATGTTCTCTCCTTCAGAGTACTACATGTCCTCGCCTTCAGCGGAGTGCACGTCTTCGCCTTTAGAGGACCGCACGTCCTCACCTTTAGAGGGCTACACGCCCTAACCGTCAGAGGATAGCACGTCTTCTCCTTCAGAGGCCTTCACGTCCTCGCCTTCGGAGGACTACACATCCTCTCCTTTAGAGGGCAACATGCCCTCGCCTTTAGAGGACTGCGCATCCTCTCCTTTAGAGGGCTTCACATCCTAACCGTCAGAGGCCTACACGTCCTCGCCTTCATAGGGCTACACGCCCTCACCTTCAGAGGATTGCACGTCCTCATCTTTAGCAGAGTGCAAGTCCTCACCTTTAGCAGAGTGCACGTCCTAGTCTTCAGAGGGCTGCACGCCCTCACCTTCAGAGGGCTACATGCCCTCACATTCAGAGGACAGCATGCCCTCGCCTTTAGATGGCTTCATGTCCTCAGCTTCAGAGGACTACACGTCATCGCCTTCAGAGGGCTACACACCCTCGCCTTCAGAGGACTGCACGTCCACACCTTTAGAGGGCTACACGCCCTCGCCTTAAGAGGACTGCACGTTCTCGCCTTCAGCGGAGTAAACGTCCTCGCCTTTAGAGGGCTGCACGTCATCGCCTTCAGGGGGCTACACGCCCTCACCTTGAGAGGGCTACACGCTCTCACCTTCAGAGGGCTGCACGTCCTTGCCTTCAGAGGACTGCACGTCCTCGACTTTAAAGGGATACATGACCTCACCTTCAGAGGATTGCACGTCCTTGCCTTCAAATGGCTTCATGTCCTCGCCTTCAGAGGGCTACACGCCTTCAGTGGGCTTCATGTCCTCACTTTTAGAGGATTGCATGTCCTCACCTTCAGAGGAGTGCATGTCTTCTCCTTCAGAGTACTACATGTCCTTGCCATCAGCGGAGTGCACGTCTTCGCCTTCAGAGGACCGCACGTCCTCACCTTTAGAGGGCTACACGCCCTCAACTTCAGAGGATATCACGTCCTCTCCTTCAGAGGGCTTCACGTCCTTGGCTTCGAAGGACTAAAGATCCTCTCCTTTAGAGGGCTTCACGTCCTCGCCTTTAGAGGACTGCACATCCTCTCCTTTAGAGGGCTTCACGCCCTCACCTTCAGAGGATTGCACATCCTCGTCTTTAGAAGAGTGCACGTCCTCACATTTAGCAGAGTGCACGTCCTAGTCTTTAGAGGGCTGCATGCCCTCAACTTCAGAGGGCTACACCCCCTCACCTACAGAGGGATACATGCCCTCACCTTCAGAGGACAGCATGCCCTCGCCTTTAGAGGGCTTCATGTCCTCGCCTTCAGAGGACTACACGTCATCGCCATCAGAGGGCTACACGCCCTTGCCTTTAGAGGACTACATGTCCACACCTTTAGAGGGCTACACGCCCTTGCCTTAAGTAGACTGCACGTCCTTGCCTTCAGTGGACTACACGTCATCGCCTTTAGAGGGCTGCACGTCATCGCTTTTAGGGGGCTACACGGCCTCACCTTGAGAGGGCTACACGCTCTCACCTTCAGAGGGCTTCACGTCCTTGCCTTCAGAGGATTGCACGTCCTCGACTTTAAAGGGATACATGCCCTCACCTTCAGAGGATTGCACGTCCTAGCCTTCAGATGGCTTCACGTCCTTGCCTTCAAAGGGCTACACGCCCTCGCCTTCGGTGGGCTTCATGTCCTCGCTTTTAGAGGACTGCATGTCCTCACCATCAGCGGAGTACATGTCCTCTCCTTCAGAGTACTACATGCCCTTGCCTTCAGAGGAGTGCACGTCTACACCTTCAGAGGACCGCACGTCCTTGCCTTTAGAGGGCTACACGCCCTCGCATTCAGTGGGCTTCATGTCCTCGCTTTTAGAGGACTGCATGTCCTCACCTTCAGCGGAGTGCATGTCCTCTCCTTTAGAGTACTACATGTCCTTGCCTTCAGAGGAGTGCACGTCTACGCCTTCAGAGGACCGCACGTCCTCACCTTTAGAGGGCTACATGCCCTCACCTTCAGAGGATATCACGTCCTCTCCTTCAGAGGGCTTCACGTCCTCGCCTTAAGAGGACTACACATCCTTGCCTTTAGAGGGCTACACGCCCTCGCCATTAGAGGACTGCAAATCCTCTCCTTTAGAGGGCTACACGTCCTCGCCTTCATAGGGCTACACGCCCTCACCTTCAGAGGATTGCACATCCTCGTCTTTAGTAGAGTGCACGTCCTCACCTTTAACAGAGTGCACGTCCTCACCTTTAGCAGAGGCACGTCCTAGACTTCAGAGGGCTGCACGCCCTTACCTTCAGAGGGCTACACCCCCTCACCTTTAGAGGGCTACAGGCCCTCAACTTCAGAGGACTGCATGTCCTTGCCTTTAGAGGGCTTCATGTCCTCGCCTTCAGAGGACTACACGTCATCGCCATCAGAGGGCTACACGCCCTTGCCTTTAGAGGACTACACGTCCACACCTTTAGAGGGCTACACGCCCTTGCCTTAAGTAGACTGCACGTCCTTGCCTTCAGTGGACTACACGTCATCGCCTTTAGAGGGCTGCACGTCATCGCTGTTAGGGGGCTACACGGCCTCACCTTGAGAGGGCTACACGCTCTCACCTTCAGAGGGCTTCACGTCCTTGCCTTCAGAGGATTGCACGTCCTCGACTTTAAAGGGATACATGCCCTCACCTTCAGAGGATTGCACGTCCTAGCCTTCAGATGGCTTCACGTCCTTGCCTTCAAAGGGCTACACGCCCTCGCCTTCGGTGGGCTTCATGTCCTCGCTTTTAGAGGACTGCATGTCCTCACCATCAGCGGAGTACATGTCCTCTCCTTCAGAGTACTACATGCCCTTGCCTTCAGAGGAGTGCACGTCTACACCTTCAGAGGACCGCACGTCCTTGCCTTCAGAGGGCTACACGCCCTCGCATTCAGTGGGCTTCATGTCCTCGCTTTTAGAGGACTGCATGTCCTCACCTTCAGCGGAGTGCATGTCCTCTCCTTTAGAGTACTACATGTCCTTGCCTTCAGAGGAGTGCACGTCTACGCCTTCAGAGGACCGCACATCCTCACCTTTAGAGGGCTACATGCCCTCACCTTCAGAGGATATCACGTCCTCTCCTTCAGAGGGCTTCACGTCCTCGCCTTAAGAGGACTACACATCCTTGCCTTTAGAGGGCTACACGCCCTCGCCATTAGAGGACTGCAAATCCTCTCCTTTAGAGGGCTACACGTCCTCGCCGTCATAGGGCTACACGCCCTCACCTTCAGAGGATTGCACATCCTCGTCTTTAGTAGAGTGCACGTCCTCACCATTAACAGAGTGCACGTCCTCACCTTTAGCAGAGGCACGTCCTAGCCTTCAGAGGGCTGCACGCCCTTACCTTCAGAGGGCTACACCCCCTCACCTTTAGAGGGCTACAGGCCCTCACCTTCAGAGGATTGCATGTCCTTGCCTTTAGAGGGCTTCATGTCCTCGTCTTCAGAGGACTACATGTCGTCGCCTTCAGAGGGCTACACGCCCTCGCCTTCAGAGGACTACACGTTCACACCTTTAGAGGGCTACACGCCTTTGCCTTAAGAGGACTGCACGTCCTCGCCTTCAAAGGACTACACCTCCTCACCTTCAGAGGGCTACACGCCCTCACCTTTAGAGGAGTGCACGTCCTCGCCATCAGAAGGCTTCACGTCCTCACTTTTAGAGTACTGCACGTCCTCACCTTCAGAGGAATCCTCATCCTCGCCTTTAAAGGGCTTCACGTCCTCGCCTTCAGAGGATTGCATGTCCTCACCTTCAACGGAGTGCACGTCCTCGCCTTCAGAGCGCTGCACGTCCTCATCTTCAGTGGGCTACACGTTCTAGCCATCAGAGGGCTACACACCCTCAACTTCAGAGGGCTACACGTCCTCACCTTCAGAGGGCTACACGCCCTCACCATCAGAGGAATGCACATCCTCATCATCAGAGGGCTTCACGTCCTCACCTTTAGAGGACTGCACGTGCTCGCCTTCATAGGACTACACGTCCTCGCCTTTAGAGGACTACACGTCCTTGCCTTCTGAGGGTTATACGCCGCACCTTAAAAGGAGTGCACGTCCTCGCCTTCAGAGGGCTACACGCCCTCACCTTCACAGGACTGCACGTCCTCGCCATCAGAGGGATTCCCGTCCTCACCTTTAGAGGACTGCACGTCCTCGCGTTCATAGGATTACACGTCCTCGACTTCAAAGGACTACACATCCTCGCCATCAAAGGACAACACATCCTCACCTTCAGAAGGTTACACGCCTTCGCCTTGTGAGGACTGCATGTCCTTGCCTTCAGAGGACTACACCTCCTCATCTTCAGAGGGCAACACGCCCTCACATTCAGAGGACTGCACGTCCTCGCCTTCAGAGGGCTTCAGGTCCTCACCTTTAGAGGAATGCACGTCTTCACCTTCAGAGGGCTGCACGTCCTCGCCTTTAGTGGACTACACGTCCTCGCCTTCAGAAGGCTACATGCCCTCACCTTTAGAGGGCTACATGCCCTCACCTTCCGAGGGTTACATGCCCTCACCTTTAGAGGAGTGCACGTCTTTGCCTTCAGAGGACTGGACGTCCTTGCCTTTAGAGGGCTACACACCCTCGCCTTCAGAGGGCTTCACATCCTCGCCGTTAGAGGACTATAGGTCCTCGCCTTTAAAAGGTTGCACATCCTCGCCTTCTGGGGTATACACTTCCTCACCTTCATCAGAGTGCACACCCTCACCTTCAGAGGAGTGCATGTCCTTAACTTCAGAGGGCTACACGTCCTCACCTTTAGGAGACTGCACGTCCTCGCCTTTAGAGGGCTACATGCCCTCACCTTTAGAGGACTTCACGTCCTCGCCTTCAGAGGAGTCCATGTCCTCGCCTTTAGAGGGCTACACACCCTCGCCTTCAAAGGGCTTCACACCCTCGCCTTTAGAGTACTGCATGTCCTCGCCTTTAGTGGAGTGCACGTTGTCGCCTTTAGAGGGCTGCACGTCCTCGCCTTCTGGGGGCTACACGCCCTCACCTTCAGGGGGCTACACGCCTTCACCTTCAGAGGGCTACATGCCCTCGCCTTCAAAGGACTGCACGTCCTCGCCTTCATAGGGCTGCATGCCCTCGCCTTCAGAGGGCTTCACGTCCTCACCTTCGACGGAGTGTATGTCCTCACCTTCAAAGGATTGCACGTCCTCATCATCAGAGGACTGCACGTCCTCACCGTCAGAGGGCTACACGTCCTCACCTTCAGAGGACTGCACGTCCTCAACTTAGATGGCTACACGCGCTCGCCTTTAGAGGACTTTACCTCCTCACCTTCAGAGGACTGCAAGTCCTCGCCTTCAGAGGGCTACACGCCCTTGCCTTCAGAGGACTGCACGTGCTCGCCTTCAGAGGGCTTCACGTCCTAGCCTTCACAGAACTGCACGTCCTTGCCTTCAGAGGGCTACACGCTCTCGCCTTCAGAGGGCTTCACGTCCTCGCCTTCGGCGGAGTGCACGTCCTCGCCTTCACAAATCTACACGCCCTCCCCTTCAAAGGATTGCACGTCCTCGCCTTCAGAGGACTGCACGCCCTCGCCTTCAAAGGGCGATGTCGCAACCTACCCTTCGAAGGGAGGGCGACGCGTGACTCGCGGGATGCGTGTTCCACGAAAGGAATACGCGCGGAGTCGCCACCAACGTTTATTCGAGGAAAACGTCGGAAAAACCGGAAAAGACGCGATCTACGAACTTTTTAGTGAAAGGTTCGGGAGTTGTATTTACGCACGGGGAAGGTATTAGCACCCCACACGCCCGTCCCAAGGGACGGCAGCCTTTAATCGAATGTGCAAACATGACTTTGATTTTTATGTTCCTTTTATGTTCTTATATCCTTTATACCCTTTTTATATTTTTTCCTTTTTTGTGGTCGACAAGGGTGTTTCCCTTTGCTCCTACGTATTCCTCAATTTGGGATGAGGAAATCAGACCTATGTAGTTCTTGCTTATCAAGTGATTCTTTTTTACTTAAGTGGTGATCATTTTAAGGCGTTGGACCTTAAAAATGATCCATTTTACTTAGCGAGAAATTGAAATGACAAACTTCAAAAGCCTATTTTTGTGGACGAGCTTGACTAGGCGAGTTGATTTTAGCCTTAGTTTCACTTTAGTTATTAATCAATTCGATTAAGAATGAGAAATCCCAAAGAGAAAACGTCCGATTGATTTTCCGCTTTATTTTACTAAAAAGATATTTTTTGATTATTATATTATTTTTTACCTCTTTTTGATTTCCAACGTGGTTACGGCACGACTGAACGGTCGGAATTTATTTTAAACGAAGTTAATGGATAATACAATTCAAACGTTCGGTGGAAATTTATTTTATTTTTAAGTTAAGCGAGAAATGACTTAAGTAAAATGGCTTAAGCACGTCAACAGGAGGTATAAAAAGTAAACAAAACGAGAATAAAAATGCACGAAACACAATGTGGACCACCACGGGCACATAGAATGAATCGAAAAGCTTGGTTCGAGGTACTTACCCGTTGAAGATCGAAGAACGATGAAGAACGAATGAAGAACGTCGAAGAACGGTTGAAATCTTTGCGAAATTCCTCACGGAAAACGTTACGGAAACGTTTCGGAAGCGCCTCGGCTTAGATTTTCTTCACGGAAACAATTTTTCCAAGCAAATTCGAAAGAGAGAGAAGTGCCTAAGGGGCTGAACCCCTTCCTTCTTGCCTTCCTCCCCTATTTATAGCAAAATAGGGGAGGTGGTTGCCGCCCAGCTCGCCCAGGCGAGCAGGGTTGCTTCCTCCAGAAGCAACCGCCTTCTGGAGGAATCTTCTGGAGGGCCCAAATGGGCCTGGGTGCTATTTGCACCCCCATTTTTACTAAGTACACCCCCTCTGCTGTTTTTTGGTGATTCTTTTTTCGTAAAGTTACGGAAACTTACGAATTTCGTAACGATACTTGTTTTCTTTCCGTAATGTTACGGAACCTTGCGGATTACATAATCATCCCCTTTTTGACTTACGGAATGTTACGGAACCTCACTTAATTATGCAACGATGCTTCCATTTGATTTCCGGTGTGTCACGGAAACTCACGGATTGTGCATCAATATTTTTTTTGGTTTTTCGGCATGTCCTGGAATTTCACAAATTGCCTAATGATGGGCGCCAAGCACCTCACGAGGACCAAAGAATGGACGCACGTCATCGAGCAAAGGTCCCCGGACGAAATTAGGGTATGACAGTTGCCCCTCTTTACTTGTCTTTTATTGGAGATAAAAGGAAAGTAAAGATAAGACACTAATTTCGTTCCTCTCGATTTGACGAGAGTCGCAGGTGACCATAAAATCTCCACATGCAAATGACTTGTTGTTCCCAAAATTCCACAAATTGCCTAATGATGGGTGCCAAGCACCTCACAAGGACCAAAGAATGGTCGCTTGTCATCAAGCAAAAGTCCCCGAAAATCAGTGTATGACACTAATTTCGTTCCTCTCGGTTGACGAGAGTCGCGGGTGACCATGACTGGTCGCTCCTAGAATTTCACAAATTGCCTAATGATGGATGCCAAGCATCTCACAAGGACCAAAGAATGGTCGCATGTCATCAAGCAAAGGTCCCCGAAAATTAGTGTATAACACTAATTTGGCTCCTCTCGATTGACGAGAGTCGCGGGTGACCATGACTGGTCGCTCCTAGAATTTCACAAATTGCCTAATGATGGATGCCAAGCATCTCACAAGGACCAAAGAATGGTCGCATGTCATCAAGCAAAGGTCCCCGAAAATTAGTGTATAACACTAATTTGGCTCCTCTCGATTGACGAGAGTCGCGGGCGACCATGAAATTTCCGCATGTAAATGACTTGTTGTTCCCGGAGGAACAAAAGGTGCAGAAGACTATGTCAGTCTCTGCATGCTATCAAGCGTTCTGTCTTACAGATAGCAAAAGAATGTTTATACGGATAACCACTCGGGTATTTCCGCGTATCATCGGGCCCGCCGCCTCTGGATGATACAAGGGTGCAGAATGACCAAACTTGGTCTCTGCTTGTCATCGGGCCCGCCGCCTCTGGATGACAAAAGGGTGCGAATAACCGTAAGGTATCTCCGCGTATCATCGGGCCCGCCGCCTCTGGATGATACAAGGGTGCAGAATGACCAAACTTGGTCTCTGCTTGTCATCGGGCCCGCCGCCTCTGGATGACAAAAGGGTGCGGATAACCGTAAGGTATCTCCGCGTATCATCGGGCCCGCCGCCTCTGGATGATACAAGGGTGCACGTCACATGACCTCAGGGTCAGTATGACAAAGATTATGGGGCGGCCGACAAAAGCAAAGCTCTTGCTCCTACGTATCCCCCAATGAGGAACTCAGACCTACGTAGTTCTGGATAACTTGTGAGACTTGAAAAAGTCTCGGTGTTTTCTCCACTAAAATGCAAACATGCTTTAGCAAAGAGACAAATATTCCAACTGATTTAGAGCAGCATATGCTTTTTTGAGTGAAAAACAATGCGTCTACCGGGGAAGGAGAGTCTGCTGATGAAATCTCCCATAACCATAAATGAGATTTTGGATGTTAGCATTTCGTTTCTAAATGACCATTTAGAGGAAACACTGGGTTCGACAAAAATAGCAGAAATCCACTCAAAGTGTATCAATCTCGCACAGGTAAGTGTTTCATCCTAATTCCGAACCATAGATATGTCATGACTTGACTTTGCAAATTATTTCCTATCAAATCAAAATTACATGCGTGATCATGGATCAATAGGGCTTCCCTTGGGAATGGGTTCTTTTGGTGGTTTCTTCTTTCGGCTTTTGTGTGTTTTTGGCTTTTGATTTTCCTGGCTTTTTCTTTTTCTGTTTTTTTTTGTTTAGTGCGGGGCGAGAAAAAAAAGGTCGCTAGCGCACGGGATTTTGGTTGGTAATTAAAGGGAGAAGACTATTTTAGGTTGTGGTTCCCTTTCCTTCTTTTTTCGTTCATTTGGTGACAATTCTGTATTGTTCAGATATTGTCTGGTCAAAAGACCTTTCTGCACATTTCTTCTATTTCTTTGATCAAGAACTTTCTTTCCTTCCTTTTTTACTTTCTCCCATTCTTTGGTAGGGAATTTTCTTTCTTTTCTCTTTGACTTTCTCTTTGATTGGAAATTTTCCTTCTTTTCTTTTTTTGCTTTCTCCCACTCTTTGATTGGGGAATTTTCCTTCTTTTCTTTTTTGCTTCCGAGGGTAAGGATTGACATTCTCACCCTAGGTCAAGGTTCATGGTGAGTCAGGATTTTGGCTCAAGGTTTGTAGAATGGCTAGACATGATACATGTCGGGGTTTGGTTTGGTTCAAGGATAAAAAGGGATGCCCCACATTATTTCCATGACACAAATGCAAAAATGATGATTTGGAAACTTTATGCAAAACTGGTCATGCATGCACCTATGCGGACACTCAAGTGTCAAATTTTTATGGTCATGTGATGCTAGGGCTCAGGATTCATTTCCTCTATTTTAAATCAACCCAATGTTTCCAAAATATGTTCTTTTATCAATTTGTGCATTCATCCGAGTCCATTTCGGGCGTCCGGGGAAATTTCACAGCATTCACCCTTCAGGTGTAGACACATTTTCCAAAAATTGGTTATGATCAATGAATTTTTTCAAAGAAAAGTTGGAAATCGTCTCTTTTCAAAAGCATGTCATTTTTTAGCTAGACAACTTATTTTTCTTTTTCCACCTTTTTCCTTATTTGCCTTCTTCTTCTTATTTGCTCTCTTTTTCTTTTCACTTTCTTTTCTTTTCTATTTCATTTTCTTTCCTTTTCTATTTTTATTTTTATCATGATTTTTGTTTATTTTACATATATACTTTTGGACGATGTTCCTAAACGAAGAACTCTACACGGTTCCAGAATTTCAAACATCATTGATAGTAGTGATATATAAATACTAACGCAACAATCTAAACAAAAATGTATGCGCTGTACAAATGACAATCGAAACAACAAAAACAAACGTTAGTCTCTCAAGTCAAAACAATAACATAGAATAAAAATGACAAAAGAAATATGAAAGAAAACATGAATCTGGGGATCTCCCAGTCACGTATCTCCACTCCCTCCCAAGAAGTCAAGCAAATCGGCCATCTCCTCATCCTCGTGGGCTTCTTCTCCATCGCCGGGAGCTGCTGGGGGTGCCTCTCCTGCTTGGGCCTCGGGCCAATCTCCGGGCCATGCAACCTCTGCCCTGAACTGGTCTGGAGTAGGGCATGAAAAAGAAACGAAGCCCTGGCTCTGCATGCTAAGGCTCATCTGATACAGACAGTCATGGGTCCGTACATGTGCTCGGTGGTTGGCCGCCTGCTGGCGAACCAAATGCCGTAAATACTGCTCCATGTCAAATGCCCCAGCCTGGCCAGCCTGATGAGGTGGTGGGGGCGCGCCTGCGGCCTGTGGAGCATCACCCTGACCCTGTCTCTGGGTACAGTACTTCTCAATAAAAGCCCGGGTGATGGGCGGCCGAATCACCTTGGTAGGTGCAACGGGGACTCCGAACGACTGGCAGAGTCCTGTGATCAGTGCGGGGAATCCCAGGGCCCTGTTGGACTTATCTGGGTCCAAAGGGTGCCTAGTGGGCGCCATACCTGCAAAAATATATATGGCATCAGCGATCAACTGAGCCACATGGATGCTCATCCGTGTCAGGATGGCGTACACCAGCTGGCACTTAGGCATGGGGAGGTCGGAATTATGATCGGTGGGCAGGATGTTGCTGAGGAGCAACGTCATCCATATCTGGGTCAGGGTGGTCATATTGGTGCGCATGATTCGCACTCGCCTCCCTGCAGCAGTCCGGGCAAAATCCTGCCCCGGTATACATAGCAGCTGGGCGATGGCCTCCTCATCGAACCCATCAGACCGGTTCCTCCTCTGGCCATACTCGCATTCCTGGCCCTCTTCCAATACCATCGGATATCCCAGGAGCTGGCTGATAGCGTCGGCATCGAACGGGATCCACTGACCCCTAACCCAGGATCTCATGTCACGCACGCCCTCCTCTGTTGGCCAAGCATTGGCATAAAACTCAAGGACTATTTCTGGATCAAACTTGGCCATGGGAGTAACCAGTGGTGCCCACCGCCGGCGCCCTATTTCCTCCTGGAAATCAGTATACTCGTCGTCCCTGAGCTGGACGCGTCGCTCCCGGAGAAACGACCATCCCTTGATGGCTTCGAAGCGCTGCTGGTGTACAACGCTCCTAAAGCGGTGACTGTCGTACTCCGGGGCGGAACTAGTTCCTTCGGCCGCCTTGTCCTTCCTGGATCTCTTTGAGGCAAGCTTCCTCGGGGCCATTCCTGCGAAGGCAAACATTTGGAAAGTTAGTTTTACCAGTGGGATGTTACTCTTAAAGCAAAAATGGCATATAGCCTCCTCCCATAAATACAAACATCAATGTAAATTTAGAGCAAGCTTATGCGCATATTTCCTTACAAACGTTCTCTTGCACAAGACATTCTATTTAACCGAAAAAAAATGCACCCATATACAATCAAGGCAGCTTCGTTACCTAGATTATTTACACGTACTTCCAAGGTGTATTTGTTACTTACATCACACACATCTCCTTGGCTAAATTCACATACATGCATACTCAAAGCATTTTGGGGTACCAAAAATTGCACATGTGCACATCTTGGTATTTCTAATACCTATACATACACAAACTTCATGATGAATCTTGACTATCTACACAATAAGGTGCTACATTTCATGCTCTTTTCAAGTTTTTGCTACCTAAAGCCGCATGCAAATTCAAGTATATTTTCCTTTGCTGACTAAAATTGTATTCAAATTAAAAGGTATACATTTTTTGGTAATGTATCTTCTTTACATAACATGCAACATATTTATGTATATTTTTTTGTGAGACATTTTGACTACCAAAAATTATATGTACATACATCCAAGTATTTTGCTATCATACCCAAAGTGTAAATTGCCAAAGGTATTTTGCTACCTATTCTAAACCTACACATTTATGATGAGCAAGATTCCTAACCATCTAGGCATAGGGAAAATATTGTAGCGTGGCCCATAGCTGATTGCTGGCCAAAAAGGGTAACTTTACCCAATATGCACCTCCTTTTGTGCTCTTTTTGCATAAAATTTCAGTTTCTAGGACTAGGATGTATGTGGGGCAATTACTCTAGCCTTTTTCGGGAATGAATACATATTCCAAAAAAATAGAAAATATGCACAAACCAAAATACCCCATGGGTGGTCTCCTTACAAAAGTCACACGCTAATGCCATTGAGGCATTTCACCGAACACTTGGTGGGCGCGCGTTTAGGCATCAATAGCAAGAGAACGGGGACAATGTGGCATGTCCTATTGTTTCAAAATGCATTATAGGCCTAGGGCCATCTTATACCAACCCCTAATTCAACCAAATCAAGCAAGAAAACAAATCAAAATTGTTCCATATATTTGAGCACACTCCCACAATTTAGAGCACCAAAAGGAGATCAAAATACACCAATGAAAAGCTAGAAAGCTTAGGGATGGAATACTTACTTGTTGGTGATGAACAAAAGCGCAAAACGGAATCAAAAAATGCGAAAAAGGATGACCCTAGGGCTGCAAATTCGTCAATCCCGTGGGTATGGCTTTTGAAGGGGGGGAAAAGAGGTTTTTGAATGTAAAAACGCCTCCCCTTTCGTCATTTTTATAATTTGGTGCAGGGGTGGCTCGCCCAGGCGAGCCCAGCTCGCCCAGGCGAGCTAACCTGCACTTTTTTTTTTTTTTTTTTTTTTTTTTTTTTTTGAGGGGAACATTAACCATGTCCCCTCCCTTCTCATGGATTAGCATTTTGCCTAACTTGAACTTACTTAGGTTAGAATTAGGCATTGATTACTTATTTTATTATTACTCTTTTCCTTTTAAAACAAATAAATAGTAAAGAAAGCTGCAAAATACAAAGGATACGGGGCTGCCTTGCAGCGACATTCCCTGCTTGTTTCGCATAGAGAAGGGCAACGATCGGTCGGTCGTGACCCCATCCCCGCTTGCGTTCATCCTTAAGTACCTGCAAGTAATAAACAACCAGGTATGGCCAATCTTGGCCGCATCATTACCCTACCTTGATTGGTTTCTGCCGTTCATGTTTTGTCTTCACTCCAGAAGGTAGCCCAAGGTGATCCTGCCCCTGTTTTACCACAACAATATACATGCGTATGTGTATGCGTATGCATGAATGTTTTCAAACGCAGAAAATTTAGGGAAAGTTGGTTCAGGTTCAATTCTAATTAAGCGCTTGGGGGATCCCATGAACTGAGCGGAAGGGCTCAGGCGATCACAAATTAACGCAAGGTGTGAAACTAACGTGAGGACTAAAAGCCTCAAATCCATGTTCATTTCTTTGAAAGATCGTAACAAGAGATACAACGGACCGGAAATCCCTGGGGGGAAATCTAGAAAACGCATAAAGATAGAGAACATGCAGCGACATCCTTAATTGCCCCAGCTTCTAAGCATAATATTGTTTGACGACATCAGAGTTCACGGGTGAAGGTAGCTCTTCGCCATCCATGTTGGTAAGCACCAGGGCTCCTCCGGAGAAAGCCCTCTTCACAACAAAAGGCCCTTCGTAGTTCGGGGCCCATTTCCCTCGATGGTCCTTGACAGCATGGGACATTTTCTTTAGCACAAGGTCTCCCTCATGGAACTTGCGTAAGCGTACTTTCTTGTCGAATGCACTCTTCATTCTTTGCTGGTATAAGCGCCCATGACTTATGGCCGTTAAGCGCTTACCCTCAATGAGGTTGAGCTGATCGTAGCGTGTTTGAGCCCACTCTGATTCCTTTAATCCGGATTCTGCCAAGATCCTTAATGACGGGACTTCTACCTCAAATGGTAACACCGCCTCCATCCCATATACCAATGAGAACGGCGTTGCCCCAGTTGACGTTCGCACTGAAGTCCGGTAACCGTGTAACGCGAATGGGAGCATCTCGTGCCAATCCTTGTATGACACGGTCATCTTTTGGATAATCTTTTTGATATTCTTATTGGCTGCTTCCACGGCTCCATTCATTTTTGGCCGGTAGGGTGTGGAATTGTGATGCTGGATTTTAAACTCCTCGCACATTTCCCCCATCATCTTGTTATTCAGGTTGGTGCCGTTGTCCGTGATAATCTTCCTTGGCAAACCATATCGGCAGATAATCTCCTTCTTAATGAACCTGACCACCACATTCCTCGTGACATTGGTATATGAAGCCGCCTCGACCCACTTGGTGAAATAATCTATTGCTACGAGGATGAAGCGATGACCATTCGAGGCCTTGGGCTCAATGGCCCCGATGACATCTATTCCCCACATGGAGAAAGGCCAAGGGGCGGACATGACATTCAGAGGATGCGGTGGGGCATTGACATTATCCGCGAATGCTTGACATTTGTGGCACTTCCTCACATGGACACAACAATCACTTTCCATGGTAAGCCAGTAATAACCTGCTCTTAAGATCTTCCTGGCCATAGCATGCCCGTTGGCGTGCGTTCCAAACGAGCCCTCATGGACTTCCTCGACCATGTGATTTGCCTCCTTGGCATCCACACATCGCAGGAGTGTCATGTCGTGATTTCTCTTATACAGTGTGCCTCCGCTCATGAAGAAACTAGCTGCCAACCTCCTCAATGTCCTTTTATCGTTGTCGGCAATCTCTGGCGGGTATTCTTTGCTTACGACATATCGCTTGATGTCGTAATACCAAGGCTTTCCGTCCCGTTCCTCTTCCACTTGGCAACAATGTGCAGGTTTGCCATGACACTGAAATTCAATGTATGGTAGGTCCCCGTGCGGTGTTAGCTGGAACATAGATGCCAACGTAGCAAGTGCATCCGCCATTTGATTTTCCTCGCGGGGAACATGATGGAAGGAGATCTCATCGAAAGTCTTAGCCAATTCCTTGATGTAGGCTTTGTAGGGTATCAGCTTGGGATCTCTAGTTTCCCATTCTCCTCTCAGCTGATGGATTACCAACGCTGAGTCGCCGTACACCTTGAGTAGTTTGACATCGGAGTCAATTGCTGCCTGGACGGCTAGGGCACATGCTTCATATTCGGCCATGTTGTTGGTGCAGTCGAATCCTAGCCTGGCTGTGAAAGGTACACATTGATTGTCCGGAGAGATCAACACTGCCCCAACGCCATGACCTAGAATGTTTGACGCTCCGTCAAACCATACAGTCCATTTGTCCCGATCTTCGTCCACCTTTTCCTCGAACAAGGCCATGATGTCCTCATCCGGGAATTCCGGATGCATGGGCTGGTAGTCGTTAAGAGGTTGTTGGGCCAAATAATCTGCCAAAGCGCTTCCTTTTATCGCCTTTTGGGTGACGTAGACTATATCAAACTCAGATAGCAAGACTTGCCACCGGGCGATTCGTCCTGTGAGAGCTGGCTTTTCAAAGATGTACTTGACCGGGTCCATTTTGGATATCAACCAGGTAGTATGGCTCAGCATGTACTGCCTTAAGCGATGGGACGCCCATACTAAAGCACAACACGTTCTTTCGAGCAAGGAGTAATTCATCTCACAGGTCGTGAACTTCTTACTTAGGTAGTAAACAGCGCGCTCTTTCTTCCCGGATTCGTCATGTTGCCCCAGCATACACCCCATTGATTCGTCCAAGATTGTCATGTACAAAATGAGAGGCCTTCCCGGTACTGGTGGCATAAGCACGGGAGGACTCATTAAGCACTTTTTGATCCTTCCAAAAGCCTCTTGGCAATCCTCATTCCACCGATCAGTTTGGTTTTTGCGCAAGAGTTTAAACAACGACTCACAAATGGCGGTGAGCTGCGATATGAATCTGGCAATATAATTCAGGCGCCCCAGGAACCCTCGGACTTGCCTCTCTGTACGGGGTTCCGGCATCTCAAGGATAGCCTTCACTTTTTCGGGGTCTACCTCTATCCCTTTCTGGCTTACAACGAAACCAAGCAATTTCCCTGATTTGACCCCAAAGGTACACTTAGCGGGGTTCAACCTTAATTGATATTTCTTAAGCCTTTCGAACAATTTCCGCAGGTTGACAAGGTGTTCTTCCTCGGATTTAGATTTAGCAATTATGTCGTCCACGTAGACCTCGATCTCTTGATGCATCATATCATGGAACAAAGCTACCATGGCCCGTTGATAAGTTGCCCCGGCATTCTTGAGTCCAAAGGACATCACCTTGTAACAGAACGTTCCCCACAGGGTGACGAAAGTAGTCTTTTCCATATCCTCGGGCGCCATCTTTATCTGATTGTAACCAGAGAAACCGTCCATGAAGGAAAATAAAGAAAAATTGGCCGTGTTATCTACGAGGATATCGATGTGTGGTAAAGGAAAATTGTCCTTGGGACTGGCCCGATTCAGGTCCCGATAATCTACACACATTCGTACTTTCCCGTCTTTTTTAGGAACTGGTACGATGTTGGCAACCCATTCTGGATACCGAGCGACGGCCAGAAATCCAGCGTCAAATTGCTTCTTCACTTCTTCTTTTATCTTCAAGGATGTTTCGGGCTTCATCCTTCTTAGTTTCTGTTTTACCGGGGAACACCCGGGATTTAGAGGTAATCGGTGCTGCACAATGTCAGAACTCAAACCGGGCATATCTTGGTATGACCAAGCAAAGATGTCTTGGTAGTCTTTTAGCAGGATTATTAGTTCTTCACGGATAGGTGCGGTAATGCCTGTACCTATCTTTACTTCCCTCTTTCCACTGCCAATTCCTAAGTCTACTAGCTCTGTTTCTTCTTGATGAGGCCCCATTTCTTGGTCCTCATGGGCGACCATTCTTTCTAGTTCTAAAGGAAGTCCCACATCCTCATCTCCTTCATCTTCCGTTTGATTCATCTCTTGCTCGAAGTCGATAGACGGGTCCCAGGTATTAGTACCTTCGGGGGACTCGTCATCGGATCTGCCGTTTCAGAAAAAGAAGTAAACATGCAAATGAATGAGAATGGGTAGAGACCAGGAACAGATGAAGCAAGATCCTTGTATTATAAATTCAAAAACAAAAAGACACAAAGCCTTAACAAAATGAAAACTCTAAAGCCTAGGCCCAACTATAGAGCTTTTAAAACCGTAAAGGTTTACATTATGCTTGTTGCGTAAATGCCGGGGCGTTCTTCCACTCGCCAATTTCCCAGCTGGAAATCAGGAGAGCATGGTCGTACCAAATCCAAAGTACTCGGAATATCATCTTCGCATATCGCGAACGCTTGACCTTTGTCTCCCGAACCCGCACTTACAAAGCTTCTACTTATGTGGCAGGGCGGGCTTCCTTCACCTTCTTGTCTCCAACGCGAACTTTGGCCATTGTTCTTCCTTCCCGCAATGCTTCTTTTCATGTCTGCCTGAGTGGGCTTATAGCCAAAACCATACTTCCCACGATTTCCTTGAGTATTTATCAGGCTAGTTATGCCGCCATTGTTTTTTCCTAAACCCATCCCGGGTTCAAAACCATTCCCCAACATAACTCGGGCCATCATTACCGCTGCATCGGACAGACAAGGTTGCCCAAAGAGGGAGTCCACGGAGGAAATGCTGACCACCTCAAAAGACTGGAAAGCAGTTTCTAACGATTCTTCTGCGGCTTCCACATAAGGCATGGAGGATGGGCAGCTTACCAAGATATCTTCCTCGCCTGACACGATGACCAAGTGCCCCTCCACTACGAATTTCAGCTTTTGGTGGAGCGTAGAAGGCACGACTCCCACTGAGTGGATCCACGGACGCCCCAACAGGCAGCTGTAGGGGGGATTAATATCCATTATTTGGAAAGTGACTTGACAGGTGTGAGGGCCTATTTGTACTGGGAGATCGATCTCTCCCCTAACCTCTCGGCGAGTGCCGTCGAAGGCCCGAACCACCATTGAACTTGGTTTTAAGTGGGAAACATTGAATGGTAACTTCTCCAAAGTGCTCTTAGGCATCACGTTTAAACTGGAACCATTATCGATGAGCACCTTGGCTACGATATGGTCCATACACTTGACTGATACGTGTAAAGCCTTATTATGCCCTCTCCCCTCGGCGGGGATTTCTTCTTCGGCGAAGGCAAGATAGTTGTTGGCAGTGATATTGTTGACCAGCCCTCCGAAACCTTCTACCGAGATATCTTGGGCCACATGAGCCTCGTTCAGCACTTTTACTAGCAGAGCCCGATGAGGCTCGGAGCTCATAAGTAACTCCAGCAGCGAGACCCTAGCCGGGGTTTTGTTGAGCTGTTCGATAACCTTGAATTCGCTCTGCTGAATTATGCGAAGGAACTCGCTGGCTTCCTCTAGCGACACCTCCTTTCTACCGTCCTTTTTCTCTGGGGGCCCCTTTGCTGGAATATCTTTATTCGAAGCATGGGGTGCTTCGCCATCTTGTTCCTCCACCACTTTTCCTTTTCCTTTGACGTCGGCGGGTTGGACTGGTAGGTCCGGAGGTGCGAACACACGACCACTACGGGTCACACCACTCGGCCCCGTGATATTTGTTACTTTAGCTGACAGCGAGCTGACGTCAGTGATTTCTTCTTCCTTCTTCCCCGGAGGTGTATATCTCCACGGGACCGCGTGACTATTTTGGTACGGGAAAGGAACAGGTTTGGCCATTAAGGGGTGCCCGGGCTTTTGCGAGGCTGCACTTTTAGTGAAGTATATCACCAAGGGTTTGGGCTTCGCAACACCGCTCCCCTCCGTAGATTGCATGCATATATGCTGCTCTTTTTTTCCTTCAATGCCGACTTCTAGTCGACCTTGGTCTATCATCCGCTGTAACAATTCCTCTACTTCCAAACACGTCTCCATGTCATGCATCTCGCCGGAATGTAGCAGACAGGAATCCTCCTTACACCCACTATGGGGAATTACACCTCCCTTTTGTAGGGCCTCAAAGATAAACCTCCTAGGGGTTGCCACATCTCTTAAAGGTTTAGACCTGTGGGGCCTATCGGATTCAACTGCATTAACTGCTCCCCCTCCATGATTGGCGAGGGGGTTGGTCCTCACATTGGGCCGATCCTCTTGGAAAGTCAGCCATCCGGCATCCATTAAATGTTGGACCTTGTATTTAAGGGCCAAGCATTTTTCGACGGAATGCCCCGGGACACCCCCATGGTACTTGCAAGTTGCATTAGGGTCATACCACTTCGGGAAAGGGGGTTCGAGGACCCTTCCGGGAGTTACCACGGCCAAATGATTGGCGATGAGGGATGGTAGAAGCTCTTCGTACGTCATTGGGAGCAGGGTGAATTCCGGCAATGGCCTCGGAGGGAAGTTCCTTGTCGTGTTGGAATTACCGGCCGGTCGAGTCGTGTTCGGAGTTGGAACTTGGGGAGCTTCCCTCTAGGTGGGTGCCTTAGGCTGCACGGGTGTTGAACTAGAGGCGTTCCCCGCATGAGCCGAGAAGCTTGGGCGATGTTGCGCGTACTGATGGGTACCATGAGGTGTTTGCTGGGGTTTGACCCACGCGGGTGTTGAAGAGACGGCATGGGCATCTCCTTCCTTCCTTTTTGCCCCTGTTGCCCCGATTCTTTTGGCGTTCACGTTTGTGGAGGAAACGTAATCAAACTTTCCTCTCTTCAATCCAACCTCGATTCTTTCCCCGGCAAACACCAGATCCGCAAAGCTGGACGGCATGTAACCCACTAGCTTCTCATAGTAGAACACTGGCAGAGTGTCTACCATCATGGTGATCATCTCTCTCTCAACCATGGGAGGAGCTACTTGTGCCGCCAAATCCCTCCATCGCTGCGCATATTCTTTAAAGGTTTCACCCTCTTTCTTGAACATATTCTGCAGTTGAGTACGGTCAGGAGCCATATCAGAATTGTACTGATACTGCCTTAGGAAGGCGGTAATCAGATCCTTCCAAGTACGGATACGGGAAGCTTCCAAATTAGTGTACCACACTACCGCAGCTCCGGCCAAGCTATCCTGAAAGAAGTGTATTAACAGCTTTTCATCTTTAGAATGGGCGCCCATCTTACGGCAGTACATTTTGAGATGGTTTTTGGGACAAGTCGTCCCTTTATACTTGTCGAAGTCCGGTACTTTGAACTTCGGGGGAATAACAACATCGGGTACTAAGCAAAGATCCGTCATGTCTGCAAACGGATAGTCCCCAAATCCTTCCACAACCCTCAATCTTTCCTCAAGGAGATCGAGCTTCCTCCTTTCTTCAGTTGCCGGGGGCGGCCCTTCCATAGACAAAACTATTGGCGATGCTGCGAGGTTGGGTTGAGGCAACGTGCCTGGTGCCGGCCCTTCGGGGATCGGGGGATAAAACTCGACATCCCTCCGAGCATAATCTTGAGGGTCTTTATGGACTTCGTCGGGCTGCTGAGGAGGCTCCTTTTCATGGACGGGAGAAGCAATGTGGCCCGCATCTTCTTGCAAGATGGGTGGTGAATAGTTGGGCGGCAATCCATAAGGGTAAGCCGCTCGGTTGTATCCCAGGTGAGGGCTGCCATCGTGCCCCAGTGTGTCCCTTCCCCGTCCTACTATGTTTGAGGGAGGATGGTGCGTGGTTGCCAAGAGAGTCGGGTCTGCTTCGGCAGCCGAACTGACAGCGGCGGCAGTGGCCGCGTTCTTCTCCATGAGCTGCTTCATACCTAACATGGCCTCCATCATGGAGGCCATTTGTTCTTTCAGAGCCGACATGTCGGCTTTCATCTGTTCCTGTGTCTCCTCTTGATCACCCATCGTTCTAGATTTGGATCTGGTGCGATAGGGATCCCTTGCGGCGCGTTTAGTTATGGTGTTTTCCCTAAAAAACCAAACGTGAGGAGTGGGTAAAGAAAGAAAATGCATGCTAGAGATGAGATGTAGGAGTGATTTGATTTGCACAAGCTTTTTGGAGTAGAAACATGGGACCAACTCATTTTATTTCAAAAAGGAAGTCATATCTAGTCAAGGTCAGAGAGACCATACAAGTTTCCTAACGATTTCTAATTATGTGGGCCATTAAGTCTATCATATGCTGACAATAGCCGAGAAGCCCATGAATCTCTTCGGGGGCGGAGTAGGTGTCTGCCATCGCCTTGGCCTTGGCTAACAATCGGGGAAGTTCTTGACTCCCGTTCAAGGTAAGAGCAAACCGATCCATCCACATGGTTGCCTCTTGGTGTAAAGAGTCGATCACCCTTCCTCTAGCCTCTTTTTCCGCATACACTTGGGCATACTCATCCGCGATTCTATGCTCGTGGGCCCTGGCTAGACCTAACTCTTCTTGGTACTTGGCGATGATAGCTAACATGTTGGTCTCTGTCTCGCATAAACGCTGAGACAAGCTTCTTTTGGACCTTGAACAAGCAATCAACTCCTCTTTCAGAACCATGCTATGTGCTCGCGACTGGTCCCTTTCTTCCCTTCGCAACTTGAGTTCACTATTGCTACCCCATAGAGCTCCGCGAAATTTGTTCCGGCCATACTCTTCCTTGCGAGCCCTCCTGGTCTCTTGTTCAAGGGCTCTTGCGGTAATTGTATTCTCTTCCCGTAACCCGGCACACTCCTTCCGAACGTGTGTAGCAGCCAATTTGAACTTCTCCTTGGCGAGTTTTGCCTTTCCTAACTCGCTTTTGAGAGCTTGGACTTCTTCGTCCTCTTCCGGTGCTTCAAAATTCTCTTCGCTGACGACTTTTAACTTGGCGAGCCAATCTAAACCTCGTATGCGAACTTTCAGCCATTCGTGGTACCCACCAATGATGCCATTACGAATGCCTCTAAGCTCTTGATCTTTCCTTAACGGGGTTTCCCATGCCTTATGGATTCTTTGTATAGTCTTGGAATTTTGTGCGCCGAGATCCCTCACAAGGAAAGGAGACATGCTTTCTTCCGTCGGTGCTCCCCTCATGGGGTACCCTAGTTGTCTTATAGCGAGCGTGGGATTGTAATTAATACAACCCCTCGTTCCTATCAGCGGAATGTTTGGGTACCTTCCACATGAGAAAAGGACTCCTTCTTTTCCTTCCTTCCATCGGGGGAACCAACTGATTGTTCTACCTCCTATCCCGGCCAAGAGCTGGTCCCAATCCATTCTCCTCTTTTCAGTACACGAGCGATGGCTCAGGAGCGGACATGGATGTCTTGTGTCTTGTTGGAACAAGTGTGAAACCAACCAAACACAGAGGGCGGGTAAGCAACAGATGATCCGTGCGCTACTCTTCTCGCACCTTCGGTCAAATGTGTCAAATAGATCTGCCAAGACAGGTACCACCGGACTTTCCTTGCTATGGTGGTAGGCAAGGAAAGCGTCGATTGCTGCTAGGTCTACCAAACCATCCACGTTTGGAAAGAGGACGACCCCAAAAATTAGCAAAGCTAACACATCCATAAACGGGACCCAGTCTCCTTGATTGGCCATACCCCTCGCCTTGTCTTCTAGGTACTTCTGTGGTAGGCCCGCTATGCCGTTCCGAGTCTGTTTTATGCGGTCCAAACCTCTTGCTGAATCCTTGACCACAGTTGCAATTCTGCTCAAAGAGGGGAGACATCCGGAGGAAAGATATGGTTTTCTTCCCCCGAGAGGACATCCTAGAATTTCTTCAAATTCCTCAATGGTTGGTACTAATTGGAAGTCTCCGAATGTGAAGCATCTCAAAGGCTGGTCGTAGTATTGGGTGAGTGATGCAATGGCTTCTATGGACACCTCTGCTATGGTCAACTCTAAGATCTTTCCGTAAGTCTTGCGGAAGGCTTGCATTTGGAGGGGTTCCATCAACCGCCCTAATTCCTTGATGCTGGTGGTATCTAGGCTTTTGACCTTGACTTGGTAGAACCTCTTGCCGGTTTGATTTGTTCCCATGCTTACTAAAGTGAGACAAAAGCTGGTGCAAATCAAAACTCCGATATCTCATGGTGGGATGGATGAATGCATGATGGAATGCATATGACACAGATTCAATCTAGGAATGCGGGGGTCCGGGGAATTTGTCCCCTTCTTAGATACGACGTCTAGGGGTAGTGAAATGCCCCAATGCACGTTTTTAAGAAGGCGACACGGACCCTCCGTTGGTTTGTTTACAGTAGGGATCAAGACAGAACCCATATGCAATGCCTATGCAAAAGACACAATGCGGGAATGTGCACAGTATGACAATATTTACCGAACATAAGCAAAAGGGTATATGATACTCATGCATGGCAGTGTGAAAAATGGCACGCAGCGTGTTTGCTTCGTGCCCCTATTTAAGGGACCTATAAGGGAGAGAACTAACTAGGCTTTTAGCAATAATCCCCAAGGTAGTTATATCTCTCTTGATGGTTTCTAGAGGTATCATCCCCTTCGAAGAACATATTGTAGCAGTAGGGACTACTAGCAACAATAGGTTTTCAAAGAGAAAAGCTCTAGATGAGGGTTCACTGTAATCAAGCAAGTCGGAGACCTAGCATGATCACAGATTCACCTCCACTCCTTATGCTCCCATGAACCCGGGTATAGGGCCCTTTTTCACTCACAGTGTGTGCAAATAGTGTTGGTGTTTGTGTGCATCAAATGAATAAATATTTACTTCATGCATACATTTTAAAATGCACTAAAAGCAACAAAGAGTTTATATACACAAGAACATAATGAAAGGAAACCAACAAAGGGGTAAGTCACGGTAAAACATTGCACAAAATTAAATGGCCTAACTCTCAAAAAACAGGTCCCCAGTGGAGTCGCCAACTGTCGCAACCTACCCTTCGAAGGGAGGGCGACGCGTGACTCGCGGGATGCGTGTTCCACGAAAGGAATACGCGCGGAGTCGCCACCAACGTTTATTCGAGGAAAACGTCGGAAAAACCGGAAAAGACGCGATCTACGAACTTTTTAGTGAAAGGTTCGGGAGTTGTATTTACGCACGGGGAAGGTATTAGCACCCCACACGCTCGTCCCAAGGGACGGCAGCCTTTAATCGAATGTGCAAACATGACTTTGATTTTTATGTTCCTTTTATGTTCTTATATCCTTTATACCCTTTTTATATTTTTTCCTTTTTTGTGGTCGACAAGGGTGTTTCCCTTTGCTCCTACGTATTCCTCAATTTGGGATGAGGAAATCAGACCTACGTAGTTCTTGCTTATCAAGTGATTCTTTTTTACTTAAGTGGTGATCATTTTAAGGCGTTGGACCTTAAAAATGATCCATTTTACTTAGCGAGAAATTGAAATGACAAACTTCAAAAGCCTATTTTTGTGGACGAGCTTGACTAGGCGAGTTGATTTTAGCCTTAGTTTCACTTTAGTTATTAATCAATTCGATTAAGAATGAGAAATCCCAAAGAGAAAACGTCCGATTGATTTTCCGCTTTATTTTACTAAAAAGATATTTTTTGATTATTATATTATTTTTTACCTCTTTTTGATTTCCAACGTGGTTACGGCACGACCGAACGGTCGGAATTTATTTTAAACGAAGTTAATGGATAATACAATTCAAACGTTCGGTGGAAATTTATTTTATTTTTAAGTTAAGCGAGAAATGACTTAAGTAAAATGGCTTAAGCACGTCAACAGGAGGTATAAAAAGTAAACAAAACGAGAATAAAAATGCACGAAACACAATGTGGACCACCACGGGCACATAGAATGAATCGAAAAGCTTGGTTCGAGGTACTTACCCGTTGAAGATCGAAGAACGATGAAGAACGAATGAAGAACGTCGAAGAACGGTTGAAACCTTTGCGAAATTCTTCACGGAAAACGTTACGGAAACGTTTCGGAAGCGCCTCGGCTTAGATTTTCTTCACGGAAACAATTTTTCCAAGCAAATTCGAAAGAGAGAGAAGTGCCTAAGGGGCTGAACCCCTTCCTTCTTGCCTTCCTCCCCTATTTATAGCAAAATAGGGGAGGTGGTTGCCGCCCAGCTCGCCCAGGCGAGCAGGGTTGCTTCCTCCAGAAGCAACCGCCTTTTGGAGGAATCTTCTGGAGGGCCCAAATGGGCCTGGGTGCTATTTGCACCCCCATTTTTACTAAGTACACCCCTCTGCTGTTTTTTGGTGATTCTTTTTTCGTAAAGTTACGGAAACTTACGAATTTCGTAACGATACTTGTTTTCTTTCCGTAATGTTACGGAACCTTGCGGATTACATAATCATCCCCTTTTTGACTTACGGAATGTTACGGAACCTCACTTAATTATGCAACGATGCTTCCATTTGATTTCCGGTGTGTCACGGAAACTCACGGATTGTGCATCAATATTTTTTTTGGTTTTTCGGCATGTCCTGGAATTTCACAAATTGCCTAATGATGGGCGCCAAGCACCTCACGAGGACCAAAGAATGGACGCACGTCATCGAGCAAAGGTCCCCGGACGAAATTAGGGTATGACAGGCGACACGTCCTCGATTTTAGAGGGTTGCACGCCCTCGCCTTTAGAGGGCTATACGTCCTCTCTTTCAGTGGGCTCCACATCCGTACCTTAAGAGAATTCAAGGTCCTCTTCCGTTAATGCTTAACCGAGACTTACGCTCCCGGCTAAGAGCCCAATAGTTTCCTTTTATCAGTTCTTGGGCCACCCCCTGATCCTGGAGGAGGGCCAACTGTGTGAGCACAACCAGAGGAGGAGGCTATTGTGCAGCTACTATGCATACCGGGGCAAGATTTCACTCGAGCCGCTACAAAGAGACGAGTGTGGATCATGCGCACTAACGTGACCACTCTTACACAGATATGGATGACGTTGCTACTTAGCAACATTCAGCCCAACGACCACAATGCCAATCTTCCCCTGCAGAACTATCAGTTGGTCTGTGCCATCACGACATAGGTAAGTATGCATGTGGCTCAACTGATTTCTGATGCCATGTAGTATTTGTAGGGATCGTGCCCCCTACGAGGAGTCCCTTAGACCCGGAGAAGTCTAACAGGGCCCTAGAGTTCCTGGCTCTGATCATCAGGCCCCCATTAACCGAGCTTTCATCGAGAAGTACTGCGACCCTAGGAAGGCACAGGGCGAGGCATCATAATAGCTTGGGGACAGCCAACAACGGGCAACTGACGCACCGCCACCACCTCCAGAATCCACCTCAGCTCATCTACAAAGCTTGGAGCGTTGCCTACGACCCGTGGCCGACCAGCAGGCGACCAAGTCCAAAGCCAAAGGTAAGCAAAGTACTAGGCCCGTGACCGATAAGTCATCACGCGTCCGGCTCAAGATGTTAAAGAAGCGCTACTAGGAGGCAGCCTATTACCTTTTAAATTTCTGCTTGTTATTTGTTCATCTTTGTTTCTTAAGTCATAGTTGGACACACCTAGTTCTCATAATCCTTGCAATTTAAATAAACAAGCACAAACTGGGAAGGTAGCCAATACCTCACAAAAAATATATATATGTTTAGGTAGCAAAAATACTTTGAATATGCATGTATATGTTTAGGTAACAAAATGCCTCACAAAAATATATATGTGCTTAGGTAGCAAAATACCTCATGGAAAAAACAAACAAAAACAAAAAATATATATATTTTTGACTAAAAAGCCAAGACACTTTCGAAAAGAAATAAATTCCAATTTTCCTTTGGAAAGATTCACCGATTAAAACACAAGGTTTTTTTTTGAAAAAAATGTGTGTACACATGAAGGGTGAATGCTGTGCAAATTTTTTCCGAACGCCCAAAATGGACTCAGATAAAGGCATGAATTGATAAAAGAGCATGTTTTGGAAACACTGGGTTGACTTAAATAGGGAAAATGAATCCTAAGCCCTAGTGTCACATGACCATAATAACTAGATGCTTGAGTCTCCATATAGGTGCATGCATGACCAGTTTTGCATAAATTTCTGAATCATCATTGTTGCATGCTTGCCATGGAAATAATGCGGGACATTCCTTTATCCTTGAACCGCTGGCCAAACCAACACCTTGACATATATCATGTCCAGCCGTTCTACAAGCTTTGAGCCAAAATCCCAACTCACCATAAACCTTGACCCAGGGTGAGAATGTCCATCCTCGCCCTTGGAAGAAAACAAAACAAAAGAAAAAGAAGTTCCCGATCAAAGATCAGAAGAAAAAAAAAAGAAAAAGAAGTTCTCGATCAAAGATCAGAAGAAAGCAAAAGAAGAAAATTCCCAATTGTCGCAACCTACCCTTCGGCGGGAGGGCGACGCGAGACTCACGGGTGCGTCTTCCAAGAAAGGAAAACGCGCAGAGTCGCCACCAATGTTTATTCGAAGAAAACGTCGAAAAAACGGAAAAGGCGTGGTCTACGAACTTAAGTGAAAGGTTCGAAAGTTGTATTTACGTACGGGGAAGGTATTATCACCCCACACGTCCGTCACAAAGGACGTCAGCCTTTAACCAAGTGTGCAAATATGACTTCAATTCATGTTATCTTCCCTTTGTTTTACGTTCTTATGTCTTTTTATGCCTTTTTATATTTTTTATCTTTTTGTGGTCGACAAGGGTGTTTTCCTTGCTCCTACGTACTCCTCAATTGTGATAAGGAAATCAGACCTACTTAGTTCTTTGAGAACTAAGCGTTGGTTAAGTTGTTTTTATCCTTTTTGCAAGATATATTTTGATTGAATGAAAGGTCATTTAAGGCGTTGAACCATTAAACAATCTTTCGGTTCTTTTTGAAAGAAGAGAAAAAATTAAGGCATTGGACCATTAATGATCTCTTATTATTTTTGAAAGAGGTAATAAAGCTACATGTTGATTTTAGGTTTTAGAAATCCACGTTTAACCAAATAAAAGCGGAAAAGACCATTTCAAGGCGTTGGACCTTAAAAATGGCTTTTTAGGCGATGACCAAAAGTTTGATTTATGAATTGATTTTAACCTTAGTTTCACTTTGGTTATTAGTCAATTTGATTAAGAAAGAAAAATCCCAAAGAAAAACGTCCGATTGATTTTTTTTATTATTTTACTAAAAGATATATTTTTTATTATTATATTATTATTTTGCCTCTTTTTTTGGTTTTAAACGTGGTTACGGCATGACCGAACGGTCAGATTTCATTTGAACAGAAATTAAAAGATGTTACAATTCAAATGATCGGTGGAAATTTATTTTATTTTTTGATAAGGCGAGGAAAGTAAATGAAAATAAAAATAAAAGCACATCAAAAGGGGGTATGGAAAGTAAATGAAAATAAAAATAAAAGCACGCGAAACAAGTGGGGACCACTAAGGGTACATAGAATGAATTGAAAAGTTCGATTTCCGGAACATACTGGTTAAAGACCGAAGAACGAACGAAGAACAGTGGAAAACCTTCGCAAAATCGCCCACGTAAACGTCTCGGAAGCGTTACGGAAGCACCTCGGCTTGGATTTTCTTCAAGGAAAAAAATTTTCTCACTAATTTTAAGTGATTCTCAGATACCAGGAGGGTTGAACATTTTTGTTCTACCCTCCTCCCCCTATTTATAGGGGAAAAGAGGGAGGAGCTTGCCACCCAGCTCGCCTAGGCGAGCTAGGTTGCTTCCTCCAGAAGGCACCGCCTTCTGGTGGAACTTCCTGGAAGGCCCAAGTGGGCCTGATTGCTATTTGCACACCCCTGTTTACTAAATATACCCCCTTGCCTTTTTTTGCTGATTCTTTTTTTCGTAACATTATAGAACTTTACGAATTACGTAACGATACTTGTTTTCTTTTCGTAATGTCACAAAACCTTACGGATTACGTAATCATCCCTTCTTTGGCTTCCAGGATGTTACGGAACTTCACAAATTGTGCAACAATGCTTCCTTTTGACTTCCGACATGTCACGGAACTTCACGGATTGTGCAATAATGCTTCCTTTTGACTTCTGGCATGTCACGGAACTTCACAGATTGCCTAACAATGGGTGCCAAGTATCTCGAAGTGGTCAAACGAGGGTCGCATCCCAACAAACGAATGGTCCCCAGACGAAATTAGGGTATGACAATTGTCCTTCTTTACTTGTCTTTTATTGGAGATAAAAGGGAAGTAAAGATAAGACACTAATTTCGTTTGAGCGAAACACCATTTGGCCGGTCAATCTCCCCGCCAGCGAAACCTGCAAAAATTTTGAAAATGATCAGCACCGAACGACCAACATCATCCTGATACTGTCGAATTCGTTCCTCTTGGTTGACACAAGGTGTAGGATGACCATAGTTTGATCTGCGTGCCATCGGACACGATCGGTCCTAGATGGAAAGGCACAGAATGACCATAATTTGTCTCTGCGTGCCATCAGACATGATCGGACCTGGATGGAAAGGCACAAAATGATCATAATTTGTCTCTGCATGCCATCGGACACGATCAGGCCTGGATGGAAAGACCCAGAATGACCATAATTTGTCTCTACGTGCCATCAGACATGATCGCCTCTGGATGACGAAAAAGTGTGCGGAATGACCATAATTTGTCTCTGCCCACCACTCGATTCACTACTCCAGAATGACAAAGGGCGCTGAATGACCATAATTTGTCTCTGCGCGTTTATCACTTGACTTGCTGCTCCTGAATGACAAAGGGCGCAGAATGACCATAATTTGTCTCTGCACGTTTATCACTTGACTTGCAGCTCCTGAATGACAAAGGGCGCAAAATGACCATAATTTGTCTCTGCGCGTTTATCACTCGACTCACTGCTTCTGAATGACAAAGGGCGCAGAATGACCATAATTTGTCTCTGCGCGTTTATCACTCGTCGAGTTTTACAGATAGAAAAAGTGTGCGGATGTCATCGGGTCCGCCGCCTCTGGATGACAAAAGGCACAGAATGACCATAATTTGTCTCTGCGTGCCATCGGACACGATTGTGTCTGAATGGCGAAAACGTGAGCAAAATGACCATAATTTGTCTCCGCATGTCATCGGGCCCACTGCCTCTAGATGACGAAAAGAGTGCAGAATGACCATTATTTGTCTCGGCGTGCCATCGGACACGACTATGTCTGAATGGCCAAAAGGTGAGCGGAATGATCATAATTTGTCTCCGCATGTCATCGGGCCGGCCCCCTCTGGATGACAAAAGGCGCAGAATGACCATAATTTTTCTCTGCATGCCATCGGACACGATTGTGTCTGAATGGTGAAAAGGTGAGTGGAATGACCATAATTTGTCTTCGCATGTCACATGACCTCAGGGTCAGTATGACAGAGATTGTGGGGGCGGTCGACAAAAGTGAGGCTCTTGCTCCTACGTATCCTCAATGAGGAACTCAGACCTACGTAGTTCTGGATAACTTGTGAGACTAAAATAGTCTCAATGTTTTCTTCACTAAAATGAGAACATGCTTTTGTAAAGAGACAAAATTTCCAACTGATCAGAGCAACATATGCTTTTTGGATGAAAAACAATGTGTCTACCGGGGAAGGAGAGTATGCTGATGAAATCTTCTCATAACCGTAAATGAGATTTTGGATGTTAGCATTTCGTTTCTAAATGACCATTTAGAGGAAACACTGGGTTCAACAAAAATAGAAGAAAATCACTCAAAGTGTATCAATCTCACACGGGTAAGTGTTTCATCCTAATTCCGAACCATAGATACGTCATGACTTGGCTTTGCAAATCATTTCCTATCAAATCAAGGATTACATGCGTGACTGTGGATTAATAGGACTTTTTCTTGGGAATGGTTTGTTTTTTGTGGGAAATTTGGCTTTGAGTGTTCTCGGCCTTTTCCTTTTTTGTTTTTGTTTAGTGTGAGGTGAACAAGTCACCAACGCACAAGATTTTGGTTGGCAATCAAAGGGAGAGGACCACTTTAGGTCGTGGTTTCCTTTCTTTTCTTGTTCACTTGGTGACAATTCTGTATTGTTCAGATATTGTCTGGTCCAAAGACCTCTCTGCATATTTCTTCTGTTTTCTTCCAATCCTTAATCGGGAATTTTCTTTCTTCTGTTTGCTTTCTCCCACTCTTTGATTGGGAATTTTCCTTTTTTTTCCTTCTTCTTCCGATTCTTTGATCGGGAACTTTCTCCTTTTTGTTTTATTTTGAGGGTAAGGTTTATGGTGAGTTGGGACTTTGGCTCAAGGCTTGTAGAACGGATGGACATGATATATGTCAGGGTGTTGGTCTGGCCAGTGGTTCAGGGATAAAGGGGATGTCCCACATTATTTCCATGACACACATGCAACAATTATGATTAGGAAATTTTATGCAAAACTGGTCATGCATGCACCTATGGGGACACTCAAGCATCAAGTTTTTATGGTCATGTGATACTAGGGCTCAGGATTCATTTTCTCTATTTTAGTCAACTCAGTGCTTTCAAAACATGTTCTTTTATCAATTCATTCATTCATCCAAGTCCATTTTGGGCGTTCGGGAAAATTTTCACAGCGTTCACCCTTCAGGTGTATACACATTTTCTTTCAAAAGCTGGTTATGATCGGTGAATTTTTTCAAAGAAAAGCTGGAAGTTATCTCTTTTCAAAAGCATGTTGGTTTTTTTAGCTAGACAACTTATTATTATTTTTCTTTTTTCTCTCTTTTTCTTTTTCCATGAGGTATTTTGCTACCTAAACATATGTATATTTTTGTGAGGTATTTTGCTACATACATGCGTGTCCAAGGTATCTTGCTACCTAAACATACATATATATGTTTTGTGAGATATTTTTGCTATATACATGCATATCCAAGGTATCTTGCTACCTAAAGATACATATATATATATTTTGTGAGGTATGTTTGCTATATACATGCATGTCCAAGGTATCTTGCTACCTAAACACACATACATATATTTTGTGAGGTATGACTACCTTCCAAGCTTGTGCTTGTTTTATTTAAATTCCTAGGATCATGAGCAACTAGGTGTGTCCTACTATGACTTGAGAAACAAAAGTGATCAAATAACAAGCAAAGATTTAAAAGGTACTAGGTTGCCTCCTAGTAGCACTTCTTTAATGTCTTGAGCTGGACGCGTGATGACTTGTCGGTCACGGACCTAGTACGTTGCTTACCTTTGGCTTAGGACTTGGTCGCCTATTGGTCGGCCATGTGTTGTAGGCAATGCTCTAACCTTTTTGTGGATGAGCTGAGGTGAACTCTAGAGGTGGTGGTTGTGCGTCTATTGCCCGCTGCAGGCCATCCCCAGACAGCTGTGGTGTTTCGCCCTGCGCCTACCTGAGGGCGCAATACTTCTTGATGAAAACTCGATTAGTAGGGGGCCTGATGACCTTGCTGGGGGGCGACAGGCACTCCGTAGAATTTACAGAGGCCCGTAATCAGAGCTGGCAACTCCAAGACCCTGTTGGACTTCTTCGGGTCCACTGGGTATCTTACGGGCACGATCCCTGCAAACAATAGATGACATCAGAAATCAGTTGAGCGATGTGCATACTTACCTATGTCATGATGGCGTGACCTTGTTGGGGGGAACGGGCACCCTGTAGGACTAACAAAGGCCCGTAACCAGAGCTGGAAACCCCAGGGCCCTGTTGGACTTCTTCGGGTCCACTGGGTGTCTTTGTGGGTGCGATCCCTGCAAACAATAGATGGTATCAGAAATCAGTTGAACCATATGCATACTTACCTATGTTGGGACGACACAAACCAACTAATCCTTCTGCAGGGGGAGATCGGCATTATGGTTGTTGGACGGAATGTTGCTAAGTAGCAACGTCATCCATATCTGTGTAAGAGTGGTCATGTTGGCGCGCATGATCCGCACTCGTCTCTTTGCAGTGGCACGGGCGAAATCTTGTCCCGGTATGCTTAGTAGCTGCGCGATAACCTCCTCCTCTGGTTGTACTTGCATAGTTGGCCCTCCTTCAGGATCAGGGGGTGGCCCAGGAACTGATAAAAGGAAATTACTGGCCCCTTAACCGGGAGTTCAAGTCTCAGTTAAGCATTTAAGGGCAGAGGACCTTAAATTCTCTTAAGGTATGGATATGGAGCCCACTGAAAGTGAGGACGCGTAGCCCTCTAAAGGCGAGGGCGTGCAGCCCTCTGAAGTTCAGGATTGTCGCCCTTTGAAGACGAGGGCATGCAACCCTCTGAAGGCGAGGACGTGTAGTCCTCTAAAGTGGAGGACGTGTAGTCCTCTGAAGGTGAGGACGTGCATCCCTCTGAAGGCGAGGACGTGCAGTCCTCTAAAGGCAAGGACGTGTAGTCCTCTGAAGGCGAGGACGTGTAGCCCTCTGAAGGTGAGGGTGTTTGGTCCTCTGAAGGTGAGGACATGTAGTCCTCTGAAGGCGAGGGCGTGTAGCCCTCTAAAGGTGAGGACGTGTAGTCCTCTGAAGGCGAGGACGTGTAGTCCTCTAAAGGTGAGGGCGTGTATCCCTACAAAGGCGAAGGCGAGGACGTGTTGTCCTCTGAAGGCGATGACGAGTAGTCCTCTGAAGGTGAGGACATGTAGTCCTCGGAAGGTGAGGGCGTGTAGCCCTACAAAGGCGAGGGCATGTTGCCCTCTGATGGCGAGGACATGTAGTCCTCTGATGGCGAGGGCATGCAGCCCTCTGATGCCGAGGACGTGTAGTCCTTTGAAGGCAAGGACGTGTAGCCCTCTTAAGGCAAGGACGTGTAGTCCTCTGAAGGTGAGGGCGTGTAGCCCTCTGAAGGTGAGGACGTGTAGTCCTCTGAAGATGAGGACGTGTAGTCCTCTGAAGATGAGGATGTTTGGTCCTCTGAAGGTGAGGACGTGCAGTCCTCTGAAGGTGAGGGTGTGTAGCCCTTTGAATGTGAGGACGTGTAGTCCTCTGAAGGCGAAGACGTGTAGTCCTCTAAAGGTATGGGCGTGTAGCCCTACGAAGGCGAAGGCGAGGACGTGTTGTCCTCTGAAGGCGAGGTCGTGTAGCCCTCTGAAGGTGAGGACATGTAGTCCTCGGAAGGTGAGGGCGTGTAACCCTATGAAGGTGAGGGCGTGTAGCCCTCTGATGGTGAGGATGGGTAGTCCTCTGATGGCGTGGGCATGCAGCCCTTTGATGGTGAGAACGTGTAGTCCTTTGAAGACGAGGGCGAGCAGCCCTCTGAAGACGAGGGTACTAGTACCCAAGGGTCCATCCTTATGAGAAAGAAAGAGATTGACTCATTGAGAGGGCCGATCGTCCCAAATTCCAAAGATTGGACATTAGATGTAGGAAATCTATGCAGTTAACATGATTTTTAGGGATGCAGATGCATGCAAGCTTAGTCGTGAAATTTGGTAAATGCGGACTTCATATGAAACAATGCAATGGAAAGTTGTACAATGACATTCTTTCCTTATTTTGTGATTTTGATTTTGATTTAAACTTTTTTTTTTGGAAAACACTGATTGACTATCCTTTTGAAAGAGGTGATAATTCATGCAACCTTATCCTATCTTTTGCAAATCTCTCCGGGAACTCCCTCAGAGTGTATGTTTTGTTTGATTTAGTCACTTGACCATTTTGGAGTGATGGCAATGGAGCCGGTTGACGTTTAATCAATCCATATAAATTCCAGGGTTTGTCCCTTTTTTTTGTTTAAAAACATCGACGGGTGAGAACTTTTGATCTGCCCCTATGTTCACTTGAGGCTCATGCACGATGTGATGCAATCCTACTCCGCAAGGGCATTGGGTAGAAGACTCCAAGTAGATTGGGCTAGAGATCCAAGGGAAGGCCCTAGGGTTCTCATGAGCCTTAGGGTAGATTTCGAGCCCATGGACTAAGTATGAGCCCGCTTGTCTTTGTAAATATTAGAATAGGTTTTTCCTTCGTCTGGGCCTTGTATTTTGGTCATTCTAGTAGTATAGGGTTTTAGCCTTGTATTTCGAGGCATTTTGTAGTAAGGACATTTTTTTTGTATTTTCATGTTTTTTGTCATGGGGGTGAGCTTAGCTATTATAGGGTGTGTATAGCTAAGCTCTAGCTTCTCATCTCAAGGAGGTGAGCTTAGCTATTAGAGAGGTATGTGTAGCTAAGCTCTAGCTTCTTTAGGAATCTTTTTAAGGAAGTTTCTCAAGGAGGTGAGCTTAGTTATGAGAGTGGTTTGTGTAGCTAAGCTCTAGCTTCTCAAAGAAGCTTCTGAAGGAAGCTACCTAGTCTATAAATAGAAGCATGTGTAACACTTGTTGTAACTTTGATGAATGAGAGTCTTGTGAGACACAACTCAAAGTTAAACTTCTCTCCCTTTTTCTTCCTTCAATTTCATGCTCCCCCCCTCTCTCTTTCTCTCCCTCTTTCTTTTCCTCCATTGAAGCATCCTCTCCAAGCTTTTTATCCAAGGCTCATCTTGGTGGTGAAGCTCCTTCTTCCATGGCTTATTCCCTAGTTGATGGCGCCGCCTCTTACCTCTTCTCCTTTGTTTTTCGCTGCATCTCCATGGTTGAAAATCACCATTAAAGGACCTCATTGAAGCTCAAAGATCCAGCCTCCATAGAAGCTCCAAAAGCAAGCTTCCATCAAGTGGTATCAGAACACAAGAGCTTCAAGTAGGTGCTCCTTAAACCTCCATTAATTTTTTGCTTTACCTTCTCTTCCATTGTTGTTTCTTCATTTATTCTCCATGTATCTCCTCACATGTCTTGTGCTAAATGTTTTTAACATGATTCTTTAGAGTTTCCACCGATTAAACTTGCTATAGAAGCTAGATTTTATTTTCTATGGTTCAAATTTCTTGTTCTTGTTCTTGAACCATGAATTGTGTTGAGTTTAGGTTCCTTTGAGTTTTGTCTTGTTATTTTTTGTGGCTGAAACCCAAACCATAAAATTCTTACAAAATTATTAAAGTAGAAGAAAACCTCAAAAATCTAGAGTGACTTGTTCACCTATTGTAGTTTTGTCATAGAAGTCATGTCTAGTCATGAAACTTGTCACATAAGATTTCTTATGTTGTGCTTAATTTTATTTTCTTGTTTCTTTGTCTAACTCATTTGTTCATGAGTGTATGAAATTCTTTTAGCCTATTATTTTATTTGAGTCAAATCTTTCATGTTAATTAGTCCTTAACATGTTCACGCAAAATTCTTAGAGAGTCTTTGATTGTGAACCTTTTCTTGAACTTTTAGGTTTCCTTATGATTGTGTCTATTATGAATTTGAGTTTTGGTGATTGAATTGCTGGCTGAAATGTTGATCCTAAGTGAATATTGAACTCCTAAAACTGTGGTAAACAATCCTAGTGAGTTCAACATACATAAGAGGGTTGAAAGTAAGCCCAAGGAAATCAATATACCATGCTTAAAAAAAATCGCTGGTGCTGGCAGCTTGGACATACAAACTTGTAAAAATTACTGAGAATTGGGTACTTCGAATTTTGAGCTGAAATTTTTACTGCATTTTCTAGACATCTGGAAAAAAGTTAGAAAAAAATAAACAAGTGATTTGGATAATTATAAAAAATACGAAAAATCACACAAGTTGGCAGGAAAATCAGTATCCAGAAAAAAAAGATGAAAGGGAAGTGTGCTTGTTGTTTTGGCTCAAAATTTATTCTATAATTGGAAATTTCAATTGAAAATTAGTGTGAAGACAAGTGCCAAAGCTAGAGGTTTGTTGAGTCTTTTTTTTAGTTTTTTTTACTCTACTCTAGAGCCATTCTAAGTTTCTCTTTTAGTCCTAGCTTGCTTCTATGTCCTTTTCATTGCTTTGGTTATTGCTTGTCTCTTTGTTTCCTTGTTTGTGAGTTGCCATATAGGGAATTGGAAAGGAGGATTGGTGTCATCCCTTGAAGAATCTGAGTCAAGAAGCAAGGGGCCAACCACCTTAAGAGCTATTGGACTAAGAAGCACTCCAAATTTAGTGAATAACCAAAGAGAGAACAACCACCAAAATTGAGGACCGTTTTTTTAATTTTGTAATTTGCAATTTACTTACCTTCATTGCTTTCAAGTTTTGTAACAAAAAGGCCTTTCATTGGAAGTGTGTTGGGAGCCTCCAATAGGTTACCAAACTTCCATTTGTGTGTAATAATTTTAGGCAATTTTTTCCCTAGGATAGTGAGTGTTTTGTTGGGAACCTTGAATGTGGTCATCCAAACACTCTTAGGATTCGCCTAGTTTACATTTCTTGCTTACTTTCATAGCTTATTTCCTTTACCTTCCATTGTCAAACCGCCTAGATAGGTTTCCTTTTACCAATTAGTTTTTTACCTTATCTTTCACACCTCTTTTAGTGTTTATTTTGGCTAGTTTCAACCATAATTTCTTTTACCTTTTGTTTTCAAACCTCCAACAAGAAAGAACCGCAACTTAGGAACCAACATGAGTCATCATTCATCTAGTGTTAATGGCGAGGGTACTAGTCATAAAGACCCTTTATCTAGAATCTTAGATGAGTTGAGTTCCCTCAAGTTATGGAAAGAAAAACAAGAGAGAAAAGAAAAAGGAAAAAAAAGAGTGGAAGAAATAAGTCAAGATGAAAGAAAGAAAATAAGAGAGGAAGAAAGAAGAAAAATAATGAAAGAAATGAAAAGAGAAAAACATGCCTCCTATAGTAGTCATAACTCTTGCAAAAGCCTAAGTGAAGAACTTCGTGACTATTACGAAGGAAGGCATAGGTCACATCTTAGACCTCAGTCCCATAGAAGAGAAAAGGAAAGAAAGCCTCAAGAGGCTAACATTAACCTCTCATACTTCCATGGGAAGGACAATGTAGAGGCTAACTTAGATTGGGAAATAAGGGTAGAGCGACAACTTAAAAAGAAGTCTACTTCAAAATCTTATGGCTCTCACTCTTATCCAAAGAAAGACCAAGGTCAAGGCATCTTAGGGGTGACACCTTCTAAGCCCAAAGATGATAAGGGGAAGACAATAGAAAAGCAAGCCCCTAAGGCTAGTATGCAAGAGAAAACTAGCTCTATAAAGTGCTTTAAATGTCTTGGAAGAGGACACATTACTTCTCAATGCCCTACCACAAAAACCATGATTATGAGGGGCCAAGACATTTATAGTAGCCAAGATGAGGCTACTACTTCACCTTCCTCTAGTGAAAGTGAAAAAACAAAAGGGGAAGAATCTAGTGAAGAAATCTACCCTCAAGAAGAAGGACAACCATTAGTGGTTAAAGAGAAGTGTAAGGAGGTAAGTGTCTCCTCCAAGAGTTTAGCTAAGAAGGAAACTCATTTTACAATAAAGACAAACATTAAAGAAACTTTCCCTCATAGACAACCTCCACATTTTCTCTTTTGTAAAAAGGCACTTGCTAGCATTGCTACACCTCTTGGGCTTGAGTTTATTCCTCAAGTAAAGAAGTTGTTGGATGAGGGTTTGGTTCGTAAGAGCTTAAATCCTTGTGCTTTGTTGGTGCGCAAAATAGGTATTATTAGGCACTGTCATACCCTAATTTCGTCCGGGGATTATTACTTGATGACATGCAATAAATGAAGTCCCGAGATGTCTCAGAAATCAAAAGGAAGCAGGCTTGCGCGATCCGTGAAACTCCGTAATGTGGCGGAAATCGAAAAGAGGTGTTTTTGCGCAATCCGTGAGTTTCCGTAAACTTCTTCGAAAGCTAAAAAAGAGTAAATACATAATCCGTAAGGATTCGTAACCTTGCGGAAGGAAAATAAGTATCGTTACGAAATTCGTAAAGTTTCGTAACGTTACGGAAAAAGAATTACAAAAAAATAGAAGGGGGTGCATTTAGTAAAAAGGGGGGTGCAAATAGCAACCAGGCCCACTTGGGCCCTCCAGAAGATTCCTCCAGAAGGTTGTTGCTTTTGGAGGAAGCAACCTTGCTCGCCTGGGCGAGCTGGGCGGCAAGCTTCTCCCCTATTTTGCTATAAATAGGGGGAGAAGTGAAGAAGAAAAGGTTCAGCCCCTTAGGCACTTCTCTCTCTCTCGAAATTGCTGAGGAAAATTATTTCCGTGAAGAAAATCCAAGCCGAGGCGCTTCCGTAACGTTTCCTTGAGTAATTACGCGAAGATTCTCGACCGTTCTTCAAGATTTATCGTTCGTTCTTCGTTTTCTTCAGTCTTCAACGGGTAAGTACCTCAAACCAAGCTTTTCAATTCATTCTATGTACCCGTGGTGGTCCACATTTTGTTTCATGTATTTTTATTCTCGTTTTCATCTGCTTTTCATACCCCCTTTTGATGTGCTTAAGCCATTTATTTAAGTCATTTCTCGCTTAATCTAAAAATAAAATAAATTTCCACTGATCGTTTGAATTGTATCATCCGTTAATTTTGGTTAAAATGAATTCCGACCGTTTGGTCGTGCCGTAACCACGTTGGAAATAAAAAAAGAGGTAAAATAATAATATAATAATCAAAAAATACCTTTTAGTAAAATAATAGCGAAAGATCAATCGGAGTTTTCTCTTTGGGATTTCTCATTCTTAAATTGAATTGACTAATAACTAAAGTGAAACTAAGGCTAAAATCAACTCGCCTAGTCAAGCTCGTCCACAAAAATAGGTTTTTTGGAAGTTTATCATTTCAGTTTCTTACTAAGTAAAAAGGATCATTTTTAAGGTCCAACGCCTTAAAATGATCACCTTTTAAGTAAAGAGAATCACTTGATCCATGCATAAGGAAGAACTACGTAGGTCTGATTTCCTCTTTGATGGAGGGTACGTAGGAGCAAGAGCCCCGCTTTTGTCGACCTCAAAAAATAAAAAGAAATAAAAGTTAAGATAACACAATTTCCACAATTCTGAAAAATAGGCTGTTGTCCTTTGAGACAAACGTAAGAGGTGCTAATACCTTCCTCAAATGTAAATACAACTCCCGAACTTAGAATTTTCATTTCGACCGGTTTCCTTCGGTTTTTCTGACGTTTCCCACAAATAAACGTTGGTGGCGACTCCGCGCATCTTTCCTCCTTTGGAAAGAGCACCCGTGAGCCTCGCCCTCGCTCGCCCGCGAAGGGCACGTTGCGACAGTTGGCGACTCCACTGGGGACTATTTTTGTGAGTTAGGCCTATTTTAGGAATTGTGGAATTGTGAAACTTTGGGTGTGCTTTTATTGAACTATGTAAAATGTAAATAACTGTTGTCTATTTCGCATTCTTTACACTGCATTCTAAGTACCCACGGGTTTTGAGTAAAAAAGGGGCCCTACACCCGGGTTCATGGGAATTTAAGGAGTGGAGGTGAATCTATCATCATGCTAGGTCTCCGACTTGCTTGATGATAGTGAAACCTAGTCTAGAGCTTTCTCTCTTTATAATGTGTTGTCGCTGGTATTCCATACCGCCACAATATTATTATCTTGAGTGATGATACCTCTAGAGAACGGCCGTGTGAGGTATAAATTGTTGGGAAGTAGTTATTAGAGACCCCTAGATATTATCCTATAGGTTCCCAAATAGGGGCAAAGAGCAAACACGCTCCGTGCCATTTGTTCTCATGCATCTTTTGATAAATAGCACTAGTTTATAGTTTTTTGCTAGTGGTGTTTGGTTTCTTTAGAGTAATACGTAACCTTTTTCAATGCTACGTTGAGGCGCCATCATGCCCAAAAAGTAGCATTAAAATGGGGTCTCTGCGGTCTCGTGTGTATGAATTACCCCTTACTCTTGTTCATGCATATGCATTGCATCATTCATGTTGGAGTCTTGATCCACCCCTTTTTTAGGTAAAATGATGGGGACAAATCAAAACGGCAAAAGGTTTTATCAAGTCAAGGTTAAAGGTCTAGATGTCACTAGCCTCAAGGAATTGGGACGATTGATGGGACCCGTCCAAAGGCAAGCCTTCCGCAAAGTTTACGGGAAGATTCTAGATTTGACCATAGCGGAGGTATTTACGGAAGCTGTCGTATCCCTTGCCCAATACTATGACCAACCGTTGAGGTGTTCCACGTTTGGGGACTTCCAAATGGTACCAACTATTGAAGAGTTTGAAGAAATATTGGGATGCCCTCTCGGGGGGAGAAAACCGTATCTTTTCTCCGGCTTTCTTCCTTCCTTGAGCAAGATTGCAGCTGTGATTGGAGATTCAGCAAAGGAGTTGGATCACATGAAACAAACTCGCAATGGAATAGTGGGCCTGCCACGGAAATACTTGGAAGGCAAGGCAAGGGATATGGCGAGCCAAGAGAAGTGGGGGCCGTTTGTGGATATTTTAGCTTTGCTGATTTTTGGGGTTGTCCTCTTTCCGAACGTTGATGGTTTGGTAGACTTAGCCGCCATTGATGCTTTCCTCGCATATCACCATAGCAAGGAAAGTTCAGTCGTGGCTATCTTGGCAGATTTGTTTGACACCTTTGACCGGAGGTGTGATAAAAACAGTGCACGGATTGTCTATTGTTTACCCGCTCTCTGTGTATGGTTGATTTCACACCTATTCCGACAAGACACGAGACACCCGTGTCCGCTTCAAAGCTATCGCTCATGCGCCGAAAAAGGAAGAGTCGATTGGGACCAACATTTGGCTGGGATAGGGGGCAGCACGATCAATTGGTTTCCTCGTTGGAAGGAAGGCAAGGAAGGAGTTCTTTTCTCGTGTGGGGACTATCCTAATGTTCCACTGATAGGGACTAGGGGTTGTATTAATTATAATCCCGCACTCGCCATAAGATAGCTAGGGTATCCCATGAGGGGGGCGCCAACCGAAGAAAGTCTCTCGCCTTTCCTTGTGAAGGATCTAGGCGCGCAAGGTCTCAAGGTTATACAAAGAATCCACAAGGCGTGGAGGAGTCCGTTGAGGAAAGACAAGGAGCTTAGAGGCATCCGAAACAGCGTCATCGGAGGTTATCATGGATGGCTAAGAATTCACACGCGGGGCTTAGATTGGCTCTCCAAATTGAAAGTTATCGATGAGGAGAACTTCGAAGCTCTGGAGGAAGATGAAGAAGTCCGAGCTCTAAAATTAGAGCTAGGGAAGGCGAGACTCGCCAAGGAGAAGTTCAAATCAACTGCTACACACATCCGGAAGGAGTGCACCGAGTTACAAGAGGAAAACGCGGCCACTGCAAGAGCCCTTGAACAAGAAACCAAAAGGGCCCGCAAGGAGGAATATGGCCGAGAGAAATTCCGAGGAGCATTTTGGGGTAGCAACAATGAGCTGAAGCTCCGAAGAGAGGAGAGAGATCGGTCACGGGTGCATGGCATGATCTTAAAAGAAGAGTTAGTTGCTTGCGCGAGGTCCAAAAGGAGTTTGGCTCAACACTTGGAAGCCACGGAGCAAACCATGCTAGCCATCATAGGGCAATACAAGGAAGAATTGAACCAGTCCACGGCCCATGAACAAAAGTTAGTGGAAGATTTTGCACAAGTGTATGCCGAAAAAGAAGCAAGAGGGAGGGTGATTGATGTGTTGCATCAAGAAGCGACTATGTGAATGGATAGGTTTGCCTTGACCTTGAATGGAAGTCAAGACCTCCCGCGTCTGTTAGCCAAAGCAAAAGCCATGGCCGAAGTGTGTACTGCCCCCGAGGAGATTCATGGGCTAATCAATTACTGTCAGCACATGATAGATTTGATGGCCCATATAATTAGGAATCGTTAGGTTCTTTTGTAACACCTTTGTATAATCTTGGCTAGATGAAAGCTCTGTTCTTTTTATAAAATGAGAAGTTCTGGACTCATTACGTTATCTAAAAAACCTTGGGGTGGATCTAAGCGCTCCGATCATCGATTTGCATACTCATGTTTTGGTGGCATACTCACCGTTGTTTATTTCTTTAGGAATTTCATCATAACTAAGAAAACACCAAGGCACCCCTATAACACTTGATCTAGAAAAATGGATAATGAAGAGGGCGTGCAGGAACAGATGAAGGCCGATCTATCGGCCTTAAAAGATCAAATGGCTTCCATCTCGGAGGTCATGTTAAAACTCCAGAAAAACATAGAGGATAAAGCCACCGCAACCGCCTCCAGTACAGTTAGGGAAGCGGAGCTGGTGCTGCAGCCCGCCTTGAATCCAGGCCTAGACAGAAACACGGTTGTGTTCGGTCGAAGGTATAGTCCGCAAGCTTATCCTTATGGCCTGCCTCCAGACTTCACCCCCTGTGCCATCCTGGAAGATTTAAGTCAAGCCCCTACTTTTGAGGGGCAACTCCCACCCTATGAAGACTATCCCGGGCAAGACGATGGGGGAAGGAGATACCCATCTTGGCTCCCTACTCCACCTCAAAGATCCATCCCCGCATGAACTACCCCAGCCGAACATAGTCCGCCATATCCCGGCCTCACCCACACCCGTAAAAGAATCTGTTCCCTTCGCGGAAGATAAGGGAAAGATTGAGGCGCTTGAAGAGAGGTTAAGAGCAGTCGAAGGCCTTGGCAATTACCCATTCTCGGATTTGGCAGATTTATGTCTTGTGCCCAACATCGTCATCCCTCCCAAGTTCAAAGTACCAGACTTTGATAAGTACAAAGGGACGACATGTCCAAAGGGGCATCTCCGGATGTATTGCCGGAAGATGGGTGTGTATTCTGCGGACGAAAAGTTGTTGGTCCATTTCTTTCAAGACAGCTTGGTCGGGGCAGCTGTAGCGTGGTATACCAATCTGGAAGCTTCCCAGATCCAATCATGGAAGGACTTGGCAACTGCCTTTATTAGGCAGTACCAGTACAATACGGACATGGCTCCCGATCGGAACCAGCTTCAGGATATGACTAAACGAGAGCATGAGTCCATTAAGGAATATGCCCAGAGATGGAGAGATCTCGCAGCCCAAGTCGTACCGCCCATGACGGAGAGGGAGATGATCACAATTATGGTAGATACATTACCCACGTTCTACTATGAAAAGCTGATAGGCTACATGCCAGCTAACTTTGCAGATCTCGTCTTCACCGGAGAAAGGATTGAATCTGGACTACGGAAAGGCAAGTTCGAATATGCTGCCAATATAGCCCCCAACAACAACAGAAGAGCCCTAGTAGTGGGCGCGAGGAAAAAGGAAGGAGACGCCCACGCGGTCACCACCGCCCCAACATGGATGAAAGCACCCCAAAATATCCAAAGCTCATACCAGCCCAATCCCCCAAATTTTTTAATCCGAGCCGGGAATTCCCTCCCGACTCAAGTAAAAGGACCACCCGCAGCAGAAAGAGCGCCGGCCCAACGCTCAGCTCCAGCCGCACCCCGGCCAGTTAATAATACAACCCCTGGCGCGGCCTATAAATATGCACAGCACTCAAAAGACAACTTCCCTCCTATTCCCATGGCATATTCCGAGTTATGGCCTTCATTATTGGAGAATCACTTGGTGGTGGCCATACCCGGGAAGGTTCTCCAGCCACCTTACCCCAAGTGGTATGATCCGGGTGCCAAGTGTGTGTACCATAGTGGAGTTCCCGGACACAATATTGACTCCTGCATCCCGTTCAAGTATAAAGTGCAGCACCTGATTAGTGCCGGCTGGCTAGCATTTCAGGAGGAAGGCCCAAATGTTAAAACCAACCTGCTAGCTAGTCATGGAGGGGCTAGCGTGAACGTCGTCGAAGAAGACGGGCCATCACGGACAAAGAGGTTAGGAGACGTGGCTACTTCTAGACGCTTCATCTATCAATCACTGCAAGCGGCGTGCATGGTCTCCCGAGGTGGAGGCGAAAGGGACGAATGTTTATTTCACCTCGGGGAGTCGCACGACATGGAAACCTGTCCCGCGGTAGAAGAATTGCTTCAGCGGCTCATGGATTGCGGGCAGCTTGAAGTATCCATAGGAGGGAGGGAAGAACCACAAATTTGCATGCAGTCGGAAGAGAAGAAGGTTCCTTTAACCCCCAAGGCCCTAGTGATATGTTTTACTAGGAAAGGGACCGGCTCCACACCCATATACCCGCAGGCGGCGCCCAAGCCAATGCCATTTGCATATCAAAGTAATAAGGCCATTCCATGGAAGTATACCCCTCCCGCGTCCAGCGAAAGAGTTGTAACCGAAGTTGACTCCCTATCAGCTAAGGTAACCAACATCACCGGCCTCAGTGGTGTAACTCGCAGTGGTCGGGTGTTCGCTTCCCCTCACCCGGCGGAATTGCCCTCTAAAGGGAAGGCACCCATGGTCCAAGAGCCCACAGACATAGCCACCCCCTCGAAAGAAGTAGATCCTCCCGTGGTAAGAGGAGCCGAAAAGAAAGAGGGATTTCAAGGAAAAACAGTGACTTTGGAAGAGGCCCATGAGTTCCTTCGCCTCATCCAACAAAGCGAGTTTAAGGTAGTCGAGCAACTGAATAAAACTCCAGCAAGGATCTCCTTGCTTGAACTACTCATAAACTCCAAGCCGCATCGTGCGCTGTTGATGAAGGTCCTTAACGATGCCCACGTAGCACATGATATCTCAGTGGAGGGTTTCGAAGGCATCGTTAATCATATAACCACCAACAATTATATCGCGTTTGCGGAAGAAGAGATTCCCGTTGATGGGAGAGGACACAACAAGGCTCTACATGTGTCGGTGAGATGTATGGACCACGTTGTCGCAAAGGTACTTATCGACAACGGATCGAGTTTAAATGTAATGCCGAAGACCACTTTGGAAAAGCTTCCTTTTAGTGCGTCACGTTTAAAACCGAGCTCGATGGTGGTGCGGGCCTTTGATGGTACTCGGCGGGAAGTAATGGGGGAAATCAACATTCCCATTCAGATAGGCCCCCACACTTGCAATGTGGTGTTTCAAGTAATGGATATAAATCCCGCCTATAGCTGCCTCTTGGGAAGACCGTGGATTCATGCCTTGGGAGTGGTCCCTTCAACGCTTCACCAGAAATTGAAGTTCGCAGTGGGTGGACTTTTAGTGATAGTGTCGGGTGAAGAGGATATGTTAGTGAGCTGCCCCTCCTCCGAACCGTACGTAGAAGCGGCGGAAGAATCATTGGAAACGGCTTTCCAATCCTTTGAGGTGGTGAGCTGCGCCTCGGTGGAACCAAGTCCGTCGCTACCTTCTCTCTCCAACGCGGCCATAATGGTGGCACGTGTTATGCTTAGGAACGGATTTGAGCCCGGAATGGGTCTAGGCAAGGACTGCCTCGGGAATGCCGACGTGGTCGATATCAAGGGAAATCCATACAAGTATGGATTAGGGTACGAACCCGGGATGCCGGGGAGGAGGAACGTGCCGTCAAGATTTCGGGTGGATAGGGTATGGTCCGGCCGTATTAGCCAGTGTTTCACCAGCGCTGGAATGGTGTCCGAGGAGGAGGTGGCTGCAATAGAAGAGGAGTTCCCTCAAGACCCACCAAGTTTTGTGCAACCATGCCACCCCGATTCCCAAGTGGGGAACTGGCGCGTGATAAGCTAGTCAGAAGTCTATACCGCTGATTCAATGTAATTATAGCCTATAGATTTCTGTTCTCTTTTGTTTTGTGAAACCTACCTTATTAAATAAACAAAGAGATCTTGTTTCATCTGTTCTTACAGTACCACCCTTTCTCATATCATTTTGCATGTTTTTTGTTTCTTTTGTCTTGTTTGGTATAGATATGAGGGTCGATTCTTTGAGGATCCTAACAACGAGGGTTTGACAATCGATTTCGATCGAGATATAAGCCAAACGATAAATGAGGAAGAGGAAGAAGACGTCCTGTCACCGGAATTGGAGAGGTTGGTCGCTCAGGAAGAACGTGAAATGAAGCCACACCAAGAAGAAACCGAATTGGTAAACTTGGGGACCACGGAGGAAAAGAAAGAGGTGAAGGTAGGAACCGGTATGACCGCGCCTATCCGGCAAGGTTTGATAACCCTTCTTGAAGAGTATCAAGATGTCTTCGCGTGGTCGTATCAAGACATGCCCGGTCTAGATTCCGACATTGTGCAGCATAAGTTGCCTTTGAATCTTAGGTCTTCCCCGGTTAAGCAGAAGTTACGAAGAATGAAACCCGAGATGTCTTTAAAAATTAAAGAAGAAGTAAGGAAGCAATTTGATGCAGGATTCTTAGCTGTGGCGCGGTACCTGGAGTGGGTGGCCAACATTGTCCCAGTCCCAAAAAAGGACGGCAAGGTTCGAATATGTGTAGATTACCGGGACTTGAACCGGGCCAGTCTAAAAGATAATTTTCCCCTGCCACACATTGACATATTGGTAGATAATACAGCCAAATTTACCCTTTTCTCATTTATGGATGGTTTCTCGGGATATAATCAAATAAAGATGGCACCCGAAGATGTAGAGAAGACCACTTTCGTCACCCTATGGGGGACTTTCTGCTATAAAGTGATGGCCTTCGGGCTGAAAAATGCTGGGGCAACCTATCAACGTGTCATGGTGGCGTTGTTCCATGACATGATGCATAAGGAAATAGAGGTCTACGTAGATGACATGATTGCCAAGTCTCGGACTGAGGACGAACACCTTGTCAATCTGCGTAAGCTGTTTGGAAGGTTGCGGAAATACCAATTAAAACTGAACCCAACCAAGTGAACCTTTGGGGTGAAGTCGGGGAAGCTGCTAGGATTTATCGTAAGTCAGAAAGGGATAGAGATAGATCCCGAGAAAGTGAAGGCCATCCTTGAAATGCTGGAACCACGCACGGAGAAGCAAGTTCGGGGATTTTTAGGCAGGTTGAATTATATCGCGAGATTTATCTCGCAACTCACCCCTACCTGTGAGCCAATTTTTAAGCTATTATGTAAGAACCAGGCGGTCTTGTTGAACAGTGACTGCCAAGAGGCTTTCGAGAAAATCAAACAGAGTCTCGCAAATCCCCCGGTGCTCATGCCACCCGCAACAGGAAGACCCATTTTCCTGTACATGACCGTTTTGGACGAGTCTATGGGATGCGTGTTGGGTCAGCATGATGATTCTGGAAAAAAGGAGCAAGCCATCTACTATCTGAGCAAGAAGTTTACCGCATGTGAGATGAATTACTCAATGTTGGAAAGGACGTGTTGTGCTCTGGTATGGGCATCACATCGGCTTAGGCAGTACATGCTCAGCCATACCACGTGGCTTATTTCCAAAATGGATCCCGTGAAATACATCTTTGAAAAACTGGCCCTCACGGGACGAATCGACAGGTGGCAGGTACTATTATCTGAATTCGATATCGTTTACGTCACCCAAAAGGCAGTAAAGGGAAGTGCCTTAGAGGATTATTTGGCCCAGCAACCCCTCCAAGATTATCGGCCGATGCACCCCGAGTTCCCAGATGAAGATATCATGGCCCTGTTTGAAGAGAAGCGGACGCATGAGGACCTAGACAAATGGATTGTTTGCTTCGATGGGGCATCAAATGCTTTGGGCCACGGAGTAGGGGCAGTCCTTGTATCCCCGGATGATCAGTGTATTCCTTTCACGGCTAGGCTAGGTTTTGATTGTACCAACAATATGGCCGAGTACGAAGCATGCGCCCTCGGGGTTCAGGCGGCCATTGATTTTGATGTAAAACTTCTCAAGGTGTATGGAGACTCAGCTTTGGTCATACGCCAGTTGAAAGGAGAATTGGAAACTAGGGACTCAAAGTTGATACCCTATCAAACTCACATCTTGAGGTTAGCCAAGTACTTTGACGACATTTCCTTCCACCACATACCTCGGGAGGAGAATCAAATGGCTGATGCACTAGCCACCCTGGCATCCATGTTTCAACTTGCCCCACACGGGGATCTGCCATACATCGAATTCAAATCTCAAGGCAGGCCGCCATATTGTTATGCAATAGGGGAAGAGCGAGATGGGAAACCGTGGTATTTCGACATCAAGCAATATGTCGAGAACAAGGAATACCCACCAGGGATTTCTGACAATGACAAAAGGACGTTGAGGAGATTGGCTACTGGTTTCTTTGTAAGTGGTACCATCCTGTACAAACGAAACCACGACATGACCCTCCTACGATGCGTAGATGCCAAAGAGGCGAACTTCATGATTGAGGAGATCCACGAGGGTTCCTTTGGGACACATGCCAATGGGCATGCTATGGCCAGATAAATCCATAGGGCCGGTTATTATTGGCTCACCATGGAAAGTGATTGTTGCGCTCATGTAAGGAAGTGTCATAAATGTCAGGCATACGCGGACAACGTCAATGTTCCGCCACATCCTCTGAATGTTATGTCCGCCCCTTGGCCTTTTTCTATGTGGGGAATAGATGTCATTGGGGCCATCGAACCCAAGGCGTCGAATGGTCACCGCTTCATTCTTGTGGCGATAGATTACTTCACCAAATGGGTCGAAGCAGCTTCTTATACTAATGTCACAAGGAATGTGGTAGTTAGATTCATAAAGAAGGAGTTGATTTGTCGATGCGGACTCCCCAGGAAGATCATTACTGACAATGGCACCAATCTGAACAACAAGATGATGCAGGAAATGTGCGAGGACTTCAAGATCCAGCATCATAACTCTACTCTTTATCGGCCAAAGATGAATGGGGCTGTAGAGGCTGCGAATAAGAATATTAAGAAGATTGTTCAAAAGATGACAGTGTCATACAAAGATTGGCATAAGATGTTGCCTTTCGCCCTACACGGATACATAACCTCGGTGCAAACTTCTACTGGGGCAACGCCGTATTCCTTGGTTTATGGGATGGAGGCAGTACTCCCCTTTGAGGTAGAGGTTTCTTCTCAGAGGATAATGGCGGAGTCAGGCCTAGAAGAGTTAGAATGGGCTCAAGCACGCTACGACCAACTTAACCTTATTGAAGGTAAGCGTTTGGCCGCCATGAGCCATGGGCGTTTGTATCAACGAAGGATAAAGAACGCATTCGACAAGAAGGTACGCTCACGCAAGTTCAACGAGGGGGACCTCGTGCTGAAGAAGATGTCCCATGCTGTTAAAGATAATCGAGGCAAGTGGGCCCCGAATTATGAAGGACCTTTCATGGTGAAAAGAGCTTTTTCTGGGGGTGCTCTGATACTCACCCACATGGATGGCGAGGAGTTGTCCTCGCCCGTGAACTCCGATGTAGTTAAATGATATTACGCTTGAAATCTGGGGCAATCGAGGGGATCGTTGCATGTTCTTTTAATTCTGAGTTTTTGTTCTTCCTGGTTTCCTCCAGGGATTCCCTTCCTCTGTATTTGTTCTTGTTCTTTTAAAAAGAGGAAAAGATAGGCGAGGTTTTAGTCCTCCCTTTGGTTTCAAACTTTGTGTTTTAGATTTGTTATAAGCATGAGCCCTCTTCGCTCGGTGTATGGGGTGCCCCAAACGCTTATTTAAAATTGAACCTAACCAGCCTTCACTAAAATAAAATCATCGCATTAGAGACCTTCATACATGCACATGCACATGCATATCTTGTGATAGCAAGGAGCAGAATCATCTCAGGCCACGGTCAGAAGTCAAGACAAGTCAATGGCAGAAATCAACCAAGGTAAGATGATGACCGGTCACGGTTGGTCGTATATCATTTGGCTCTTACGTGCAGGTACTTAGGGATGGAAGTGAATGAAGGATGGGATCGCGGCCGACCAAGCGCCACCCCTTCCCGGCGCTAAACAAGCAGAAAATGTCGCTGCAAGGCAGCCCAGTATCCTGTGCGTTCGCAGTTTCTTTTACTATTGTTTGTTTTAAATAAGTAATCGACACCTAGTTCTAACTTAAGTGGGCTCAAGTTAGGCAAAACCCTAACCCATAAGGAAGGAGGGGACATGGTTAATGGTCCCCTCAAAAAAAATAAAAATAAAATATATATATATATATATATATATATATATGGCAGGTTAGCTCGCCTGGGCGAGCAACCCCTGCACCCAAATTATAAAAACGAGGGAGGGGAACGTTTTTTGGCATCCAAAAACTCCCCCCCCCCCCCCTCATTCAAAAGAGAGAACATGAAGGCTTGCGGTTCCTGCTCCCTCAAGCCACTTTTGGTTGCCTTTTGCTTTCGTTTTCGGTGTTATTATTCACTCCAACAAGTAAGTATACCATCCTTGATGTTTTTGCTTCCCATTGATGTGTTTTCTTCATCTCTTGGTGCTTTAAATTGTGGGAACATGCTTATATTTGTGAGACAGTTTTGGTTTGCTTTGATGCTTGTTTTTTTTTAGTTGAGGGTTTGAATGAGAAGGCCTTAGGCCTTGGTTGTATTCTGAAGCAATGGGGCATGCCACATTGCCCCCATTCTCTTGCAATTTATGTCCAAACATGCGCCCACCAAGTGCTCGGTGAAATGCCTTAATGACATATGAGCATGGTTTTGTAAGCTAGGGATTGTGGGACTGTTTTATATATATAGGGACAACTAAAATGAGAGTCCGAATGCAATTCTAGGCCTAGGAACCCAAGCTTTTAATTTCAATGCAAGGAAGCATGACTTATGCCTAGGAATCTAAATTTTGGTTTTGAATGTAAAAAGGCATGAATATTAGGACATGTTTGAGAGGTTTTATTAGAATTTAAATTTGGCTGCCCCATGTGAATATATATGTGAATATGTGAATATATGTGAATATATATGGCATAAAAATATGAAGAAAAATATGTTGCAAAGTGTGTGAATATATGGCATAAAAATACCTTGCAAAGTGAATGAATAGTAAATAACGCATTTCAAAATATGTATATTTGTGGATAGGTAGCATAAGAAGCCTTTCAAAAAAAATGTACCCATGCCAAAAATGGCACAAGAATGCTTCCCAAATGAATATATGATGTGGAATTGCCCCTCAAGAGTAGATAGATGACATGAAAGTTCCTTTTCAAATGCAAGTGTGTGCGTGATGTGAGATTGGCTCTCCAATGTGCTTATATGTATAAATAAATATGAATGGAACAACAAAAATTTGTATGTTAATAAAATACTTCAAATGTGTGTGGGTAGTTTGTGGTAGCAAAATAGTTAGGATATGAACATATGTAATTTTGGCACAATACCTTGAGCATGCGTGTAAGTATTCTTTCCAAAAAAATATATGTGTGGTAATTAGAATGTTTTGAATATCCTTGTATGTTGATATAAATAATAGGATATTTTCTACACATACACGTGTGCATAAATGGATTACATGAGTTCATTCTCCATCAGAGGGATTAGCACGACCTTTTTTGCGTTAAGATAAGCGTTATCTTGTAAAACTAACTTCTAAATGTTTGTTCTCGCAGGAAATGGCCCCGAGGAAACTCACCTCAAAGAGATCCAGGAAGGATAAGGTGGCCGAAGGAACTAGTTCCGCTCCCGTGTATGATAGTCACCGTTTTAGGAGCGCTGAACACCAGCAGCGCTTCGAGGCCATCAAGGGATGGTCATTTCACCGGGAGTGACGCGACCAGCTCAGGGACGATGAGTATACCGATTTCTAGGAGGATAGTGTTCGCCGGCGGTGGGCATCACTGGTTACCCCCATGGCCAAGTTTGATCCAGATATAGTCCTCGAATTTTATGCCAATGCTTGGCCAACAGAGGAGGGCGTGCGTGATATGAGGTCCTGGGTGAGGGGTCAGTGGATCCCGTTCGATGCAGATGCTATCGGCCAGCTCCAGGGATATCCTTTAGTGTTGGAAGACGGCCAGGAGTGCGAGTATGGCCAGAGGAGGAACCGGTCCGATGGGTTCGATGAGGAGGCCATCGCCCAGTTGCTATGTATACCGGGGCAAGATTTTGCCCGGACTGCTGTCGGGAGATGGGTGCGGATCATGCGCACCAACATGACAACCCTGACTCAGATATGGATGACTTTGCTGCTCAGCAACATCCTGCCCAGCGATCATAATTCCGACCTCCCCCTGCCGAAGTGTCAGCTGGTGTACGCCATCCTGACGCGGATGAGCATTCATGTGGCTCAGTTAATCGCTGATGCCATCTATATATTTGCAGGTATGGCGCCTACCAGGCACCCTCTGGACCCAGATAAGTCCAACAGGGCCCTGGGATTTCCCGCTTTGATCACAGGACTCTGCCAGTCGTTTGGCGTCCCCGTCACACCTAGCAAGGTGATTCGGCCACCCATCACCCGAGCTTTTATTGAGAAGTACTGCACGCAGAGGCAGGTCCAGGGTAATGCACCACAGGCTGCGGACGTGCCGCCACCTCATCAGGCTGGTCCAGCCGGATTGTTTGATACGGAGCAGTATTTGCGGCATTTGGTTCGCCAGCAGGTGGCCAACCACCGGGCACATGTACAGACTCATGATTGTCTTTTATCAGATGAGTCTCAGCCTGCAGAGCCAGGGCTTTACTTCTTTTCCGTGCCCTACTCCGAACCAGTTCAGGGCAGAGGTCGCATGGCCTGGAGATTGGCCTGAGGCCCAGGCAGGAGAGGCACCAGCGGGGGCACCAACAGAGGCTCCCGACGAGGCAGATGAGGCCCGCGAGGACGAAGAGATGACCGATTTACTTGATTTCTTAGGAGGGAGCGGGGCCACATGATTGGGAGATCTCTCGACCCATATTTCTTTTTGTTTCCATTTGTTTTTTCTGTTACATATCATCTTATTTTGTGTTTGACTAAGGGACTGACGTTTGTTTCATGTTTTGACTTTTGTTTTGTACATACATATCATTTGAATTGTTACGTCGGTACTTGTTTCGTTGTTGTCAATAGTGTTTGTTGAAATTCCATAACTGTGTAGAGTTTTTCATTTAGGAACGTCGTCCTAAAAAAAATAAAATAAAATGAACCAAAAATCCTAATAAAAAGAAAGAAGCGCTGTGAATAAAATTCATGTTCATAAAGAAAAGAAAAAGGTTTTTATTTATACATGTATGTAAAAGGAAAATGTGTATAGAAGGATTCTTGTGTGTAAATGATGCGTAGAAAGGAATTCTGGTGTGTGAGCAACGAGTGTACATGAAGAAACCTTTGTGTGAACCATAAGTGTGTGTTGGGAAAAATGAAAAATCTTTGAATGTAAGTAGGGTTTGTATATAGACCGTGTGACGTAAAAAGAAGAGTTATAGTGTGTGTACAGAAAAAGTTTGTCATGTATAAAAATATAGATTTATAAAGAAAGATTTTCCTCATAAAGGACCACAGGTGTATAGTTTTAGTGAACGTATATAAATAAAGCAAAAAAAAAAATAGAGAGTAAGTAAAAAGAAAGAAAGACCGCGAAGGTCGACATGTTATAGTTAAGAAGTATAAATCATTCGTAAAGAGCAAACGCATCTTCTGGAAACAAGGGACTGATGCTAAGAGTTTATTTTCCGGAATGAACCGAGATAAGGGTGGATGAATTCATTGAACTGATGAAAGAACATAACTTGGAAACGTTGGGTCTATCTGTATAAATTCCCAACCGTAGTATCACAATGCCATAAACAGGATGCTTGAGGGCCCACCTGGCTGTAGCCATGACTAATTTTGCACGTTGTTTTCAAATCATCATTGTCTTGCGTGCCATATGGAATAATATGGAAGTTCGGCCCGAAATCGACACCTTGACACCCAAATTGGTTTCGCCCCAGATATCAAGATTGGGGTTCCTGCGATAAAAGACCCTATTGAAACACAACCTTAGACCTTTTTGAACCTTGGCCTGTAAAAAAGGAATCCTCATTCTTTCCCCTGAAGCAAAGGACAGTGAAATCTCCTCAAGGGATGGCGAATAGAATGATAAAACCCGATTTCCCAAAGAAAGGGATGGGGAAGGAAAAGTGAAGAAAAAGAAAAGGAAGAAATGGAAAGAAAGAAAAAGAAAAAGATGAAAATAAAGAAAAAAAAAACAAAAGAAAGGAAAGAAGGATTCCCGATCAAAGGTCGAAAAGAAGTGAAAAGGGAAAAGAAGCAATTCTCGATCAATGAAAGAAAAAAGACAGAAATTCTTCAAAGCCAGATTACCACTCAGAATCATTCTTGACTGGCAATATCCCACCCCACATGAATAAAGAGGAAAAGACCGAAACACCCAACTTCCTCTCCAAAAATGCTGACCTCGAGAAAATCCTATTGGTCCGTGATCGTATGTTTGATCTATGATTCGATAGGAAGTCATGTGCAAAATAGAGTCATGGTGCAGTTATGGTTTGGGAATAGGATAAGACACTTGCTTTGTGAGTTTTATACACTATGAGTGATTTATTTTCAGCTTAGCCCCATGTTTCCCATGCGTCTTCATTTGAAAGCTAGAAGTTGACATCCTACCCTTCGTTCTCGGTTACAAGGAAGATTACCCTTGGCACAAGTATATTGTTTCTCTAAGATGTGGTGCTCTCGCGAATGATTTATTTTTCTTTGCAAAAAGCATGTTATCCTTTTAGGTGGAAAAACCCGGTGGACCGTTCGGTCCCGCCAACACCCTTTTTCGGAGCCACATGAATGTTATTGCTTAGGGCTATTCATGTGTTCTCTATTTTCGAGTTTGGAGCTGTGTTTCATGTTTGCCTAAGTGAGGACCCTCAAGGCAATCCTCCATTCTCACCCTTTTTCGGAGCCACATGAATGTTATTGCTCAGGGCTGTTCATGTGTTCTCTATTTTCGAGTTTGGAGCTGTGTTTCATGATTGCCTAAGTGAGGACCCTCAAGGCAATCCTCCATTCTCACCCTTTTTCGGAGCCATATGAATGTTATTGCTTAGGGCTGTTCATGTGTTCTCTATTTTCGAGTTTGGAGCTATGTTTCATGATTGCCAAAGTGAGGACCCTCAAGGCAATCCTCCATTCTCACCCTTTTTCGGAGCCACATGAATGTTATTGCTTAGGGCTGTTCATGTGTTCTCTATTTTCGAGTTTGGAGCTGTGTTTCATGATTGCCTAAGTGAGGACCCTCAAGGCAATCCTCCATTCTCACCCTTTTTCGGAGCCACATGAATGTTATTGCTTAGGGCTGTTCGTGTGTTCTCTATTTTCGAGTTTGGAGCTTAGTTTCATGATTGCCTAAGTGAGGACCCTCAAGGAAATCCTCCATTCTCACCCTTTTTCGGAGCCCCATGAATGTTATTGCCTAGCGCTGTTCATGTGTTCTCCATTTTCGAGTTTGGAGCTGAGTTTGATGATTGCCTAAGTGAGGACCCTCAAGGCAATCCTCCATTCTCACCCTTTTTCGGAGCCCCATGAATGTTATTGCCTAGCGCTGTTCATGTGTCCTCCACTTTCAAGTTTGGAGTTGTGTTTCATGATTGCCTAAGTGCGGACCCCCAAGGCAATACTCCATTCTCTCCTTTTTCGGAGCCCCATGAATGTTATTGCCTAGCGCTGTTCATGTGTCCTCCACTTTCGTGTTTGGAGCTGTGTTTCATGATTGCCTAAGTGCGGACCCTCAAGGCAATCCTCCATTCTCTCCTTTTGCGGAGCCCCATGAATGTTATTGCTTAGCGCTGTTCATGTGTCCTCCCTTATCAAGCGCGAAGTCTCTGGTGACTGGGAAACACGTTATTCTGTTGTTTTCCGGATCGGTTCCTTCGCCAAATATGTGTATATGTGTATATGTATATTATGTTCGTTGTTCTTGTTGTTGGTTGTATTTTGTTTTGTGCAGAAGAGAAAAGAAGGAGTAGAGACGAGAGTCGTAATCACGGAAAGGGAAGGACGGACGAAATCAGTGTCCTATCTTTGCTTTCCTCTTATCTCCGATAAGAGGTAAGTAAAGAGAGGCAACTGTCATACCCTAATTTCGTCCGGGGATTATTACTTGATGACATGCAATAAATGAAGTCCCGAGACGTCTCAGAAATCAAAAGGAAGCAGGCTTGCGCGATCCGTGAAATTTCGTAATGTGGCGGAAATCGAAAAGAGGTGTTTTTGCGCAATCCGTGAGTTTCCGTAAACTTCTTTGAAAGCTAAAAAAGAGTAAATACATAATCCTTAAGGATTCGTAACCTTGTGGAAGGAAAATAATTATCGTTATGAAATTCGTAAAGTTTCGTAACGTTACGGAAAAAGAATTACAAAAAAAATAGAAGGGGGTGCATTTAGTAAATAGGGGGTGCAAATAGCAACCAGGCCCACTTGGGCACTCCAGAAGATTCCTCCAGAAGGTTGTTGCTTTTGGAGGAAGCAACCTTGCTCGCCTGGGCGAGCTGGGCGGCAAGCTTCTCCCCTATTTTGCTATAAATAGGGGGAGAAGTGAGGAAGAAAAGGTTCAGCCCCTTGGGCACTTCTCTCTCTCTCGAAATTGCTGAGGAAAATTATTTCTGTGAAGAAAATCCAAGCCGAGGCGCTTCCGTAACGTTTCCGTGAGTAATTACGTGAAGATTCTCGACCGTTCTTCAAGATTTATCGTTCGTTCTTCGTTTTCTTCAGTCTTCAACGGGTAAGTACCTCAAACCAAGCTTTTCAACTCATTCTATGTACCCGTGGTGGTCCACATTTTGTTTCATGTATTTTTATTCTCGTTTTCATTTGCTTTTCATACCCCCTTTTGACGTGCTTAAGCCATTTATTTAAGTCATTTCTCGCTTAATCTAAAAATAAAATAAATTTCCACCGATCGTTTGAATTGTATCATCCGTTAATTTTGGTTAAAATGAATTCTGACCGTTTGGTCGTGCCGTAACCACGTTGGAAATCAAAAAAGAGGTAAAATAATAATATAATAATAAAAAAATACCTTTTAGTAAAATAAAAGCGAAAGATCAATCGGACGTTTTCTCTTTGGGATTTCTCATTCTTAAATTGAATTGACTAATAACTAAAGTGAAACTAAGGCTAAAATCAACTCGCCTAGTCAAGCTCGTCCACAAAAATAGGTTTTTTGGAAGTTTATCATTTCAGTTTCTTACTAAGTAAAAAGGATCATTTTTAAGGTCCAACGCCTTAAAATGATCACCTTTTAAGTAAAGAGAATCACTTGATCCATGCATAAGGAAGAACTACGTAGGTCTGATTTCCTCTTTGATGGAGGGTACGTAGGAGCAAGAGCCCCGCTTTTGTCGACCTCAAAAAATAAAAAGAAATAAAAGTTAAGATAACACAATTTCCACAATTCTGAAAAATAGGCTGTTGTCCTTTGAGACAAACGTAAGAGGTGCTAATACATTCCTCAAACGTAAATACAACTCCCGAACTTAGAATTTTCATTTCGACCGGTTTCCTTCGATTTTTCTGACGTTTCCCACAAATAAACGTTGGTGGCGACTCCGCGCATCTTTCCTCCTTTGGAAAGCGCACCCGTGAGCCTCGCCCTTGCTCACCCGCGAAGGGCACGTTGCGACAGGCACCAAGTCCCTAAAATAGGTGGTATGATGAATGTTTTGAGCTGTGCAACCCTCTTTTGTAAAATCACTCGTACACCTAACATCTTCATGGTGTGTGTACATAGGGATCCATTAGGTAGGTTTGTTCTTATTTTTAGATTCAATACAAACTTAGGTACTCATATGGGACACCTTAGGTTTGTCATACTTTTTGGTAGGAATAATTAATATGAAAATACAGAAAAAGGTATGTTTTATTGCGTTACTTTTCTTAATTTTTCAAATAGTGATCAAGGGGTTCCCATGAACCCTAAGAGAATAAAGGTCATTCCTGAGTGGCACACTCCACCAAGTATAAGAAAAATTTGGGGCTTCCATGACTTAACCAACTTTTACAAAAGATTTGTCCCATATTTTTCTATACTTGTAGAACCACTCATTGAGTTGGTGAGAAACCATGTTCCTTCATGGGAAGATGCCCAGGAAATGGGTTTTCAGACCTTACCTTACTTCAACATACCAAACACCACTAATACATATGTTTTTGTTCTTTTTATAGGTTGTCGCAACCTACCCTTCGGCGGGAGGGCGACGCGTGACTCGCGGGATGCGTGTTCCACGAAAGGAATACGCGCGGAGTCGCCACCAACGTTTATTTGAGGAAAACGTCGGAAAAACCGGAAAAGACGCGATCTACGAATTTTTAAGTGAAAGGTTCGGGAGTTGTATTTACGCACGGGGAAGGTATTAGCACCCCACACGTCCGCCCCAAGGGACGGCAGCCTTTAATCGAATGTGCAAACATGACTTTGATTTTTTATGTTCCCTTTTTATGTCTCTATATCCTTTATACCCTTTTTATATTTTCTCTTTTTGTGGTCGACAAGGGTGTTTCCCTTTGCTCCTACGTATTCCTCAATTTGGGATGAGAAAATCAGACCTACGTAGTTCTTTTGGAACAAAGTGTTTGGTTAGGTTGTTTTTGTCTTTTTTGCAAAATATGTTTTTATTGAACAAAAGGTCATTTAAGGTGTTGAACCATTAAACGGTCTTTTGATTTTGAAAGGGGAGAAACGTTAAGGCGTTGGACCATTAACGATCTCTTGTTTTTGAAAGGAGAGAAACGTTAAGGCATTTGGACCATTAACGATCTCTTGGGGTGGTCGACAAAAGCGGGGCTTTTGCTCCTACGTATCCTCAATTGCGATGAGGAAATCAGACCTACGTAGTTCTTTCTTATCAAGTGATTCTTTTTACTTAAGTGGTGATCATTTTAAGGCGTTGGACCTTAAAAATGATCCATTTTACTTAGTGAGAAATTGAAATGACAAACTTCAAAAAGCCTATTTTTGTGTACGAGCTTGACTAGGCGAGTTGATTTTAGCCTTAGTTTCACTTTAGTTATTAATCAATTCGATTAAGAATGAGAAATCCCAAAGAGAAAACGTCCGATTGATTTTCCGCTTTATTTTACTAAAAGATGTCTTTTTGATTATTATATTATTTTTTACCTCTTTTTGATTTCCGACGTGGTTACGGCACGACCGAATGGTCGGAATTTATTTTAACCGAAGTTAATGGATAATACAATTCAAACGTTCGGTGGAAATTTATTTTGTTTTTAAGTTAAGCGAGAAATGACTTAAGTAAAATGGCTTAAGCACGTCAACAGGGGGTATAAAAAGTAAACAAAACGAGAATAAAAATGCACGAAACACAATGTGGACCACTACTGGTACATAGAATGAATCGAAAAGCTTGGTTCGAGGTACTTACCCGTTGAAGATCGAAGAACGATGAAGAACGAATGAAGAACGTCGAAGAACGGTTGAAACCTTTGCGAGATTCCTCACGGAAAACGTTACGGAAACGTTTCGGAAGCGCCTCGGCTTAGATTTTCTTCACGGAAACAATTTTTCCAAGCAAATTTCGAAAGAGAGAGAAGTGCCTAAGGGGCTGAACCCCTTCCTTCTTGCCTTCCTCCCCTATTTATAGCAAAATAGGGGAGGTGGTTGCCGCCCAGCTCGCCCAGGCGAGCAGGGTTGCTTCCTCCAGAAGCAACCGCCTTCTGGAGGAATATTCCGGAGGGCCCAAGTGGGCCTGGGTGCTATTTGCACCCCCATTTTTACTAAGTACACCCCCCTCTGCTGTTTTTTGGTGATTCTTTTTTCGTAAAGTTACGGAAACTTACGAATTTCGTAACGATACTTGTTTTCTTTCCGTAATGTTACGGAACCTTGCGGATTACATAATCATCCCCTTTTTGACTTACGGAATGTTACGGAACCTCACTTAATTATGCAACGATGCTTCCATTTGATTTCCGGTGTGTCACGGAAACTTACGGATTGTGCATCAATATTTTTTTGGTTTTTCGGCATGTCCTGGAATTTCACAAATTGCCTAATGATGGATGCCAAGCACCTCACGAGGACCAAAGAATGGTCGCATGTCATCAAGCAAAGGTCCCCTGACGAAAATCAGTGTACGACACTCATTTCGCTCCTCTCGGTTGACGAGAGTCGCGGGTGACCATGACTTGTCGTTCCTAGAATTTCACATATTGCCTAATGATGGATGCCAAGCACCTCACAAGGACCAAAGAATGGTCGCATGTCATCAAGCAAAGGTCCCCGGACGAAAATCAGTGTATGACACTAATTTCGCTCCTCTCGGTTGACGAGAGTCGCAGGTGACCATGAAATTTCCGCATGTAAATGACTTGTTGTTCCTGGAGGAACAAAAGGTGCAGAAGACTATGTCAATCTCTGCATGCTATCAAGCGTTCTGTCTTACAGATAGCAAAAGAATGTTTATACGGATAACCACTCGGGTATTTCCGCGTATCATCGGGCCCGCCGCCTCTGGATGATACAAGGGTGCAGAATGACCAAATTTGGTCTCTGCTTGTCATCGGGCCCGCCGCCTCTGGATGACAAAAGGGTGCGAATAACTATAAGGTATCTCTGCGTATCATCGGGCCCGCCGCCTCTGGATGATACAAGGGTGCAGAATGACCAAACTTGGTCTCTGCTTGTCATCGGGCCCGCCGCCTCTGGATGACAAAAGGGTGCGAATAACCGTAAGGTATCTCCGCGTATCATCGGGCCCGCCGCCTCTGGATGATACAAGGGTGCAGAATGACCAAACTTGGTCTCTGCTTGTCATCGGGCCCGCCGCCTCTGGATGACAAAAGGGTGCGAATAACCGTAAGGTATCTCCGCGTATCATCGGGCCCGCCGCCTCTGGATGATACAAGGGTGCAGAATGACCAAACTTGGTCTCTGCTTGTCATCGGGCCCGCCGCCTCTGGATGACAAAAGGGTGCGAATAACCATAAGGTATCTCCGCGTATCATCGGGCCCGCCGCCTCTGGATGATACAAGGGTGCAGAATGACCAAACTTGGTCTCTGCTTGTCATCGGGCCCGCCGCCTCTGGATGACAAAAGGGTGCGAATAACCGTAAGGTATCTCCGCGTATCATCGGGCCCGCCGCCTCTGGATGATACAAGGGTGCAGAATGACCAAACTTGGTCTCTGCTTGTCATCGGGCCCGCCGCCTCTGGATGACAAAAGGGTGCGGATAACCGTAAGGTATCTCCGCGTATCATCGGGCCCGCCGCCTCTGGATGATACAAGGGTGCAGAATGACCAAACTTGGTCTCTGCTTGTCATCGGGCCCGCCGCCTCTGGATGACAAAAGGGTGCGGATAACCGTAAGGTATCTCCGCGTATCATCGGGCCCGCCGCCTCTGGATGATACAAGGGTGCAGAATGACCAAACTTGGTCTCTGCTTGTCATCGGGCCCGCCGCCTCTGGATGACAAAAGGGTGCGGATAACCGTAAGGTATCTCCGCGTATCATCGGGCCCGCCGCCTCTGGATGATACAAGGGTGCAGAATGACCAAACTTGGTCTCTGCTTGTCATCGGGCCCGCCGCCTCTGGATGACAAAAGGGTGCGAATAACCGTAAGGTATCTCCGCGTATCATCGGGCCCGCCGCCTCTGGATGATACAAGGGTGCAGAATGACCAAATTTGGTCTCTGCTTGTCATCGGGCCCGCCGCCTCTGGATGACAAAAGGGTGCGAATAACCATAAGGTATCTCCGCGTATCATCGGGCCCGCCGCCTCTGGATGATACAAGGGTGCAGAATGACCAAATTTGGTCTCTGCTTGTCATCGGCCCCGCCGCCTCTGGATGACAAAAGGGTGCGGATAACCGTAAGGTATCTCCGCGTATCATCGGGCCCGCCGCCTCTGGATGATACAAGGGTGCAGAATGACCAAACTTGGTCTCTGCTTGTCATCGGGCCCGCCGCCTCTGGATGACAAAAGGGTGCGGATAACCGTAAGGTATCTCCGCGTATCATCGGGTCCGCCGCCTCTGGATGATACAAGGGTGCATGTCACACGACCTCAGGGTCAGTATGACAAAGATTATGGGGCGGCCGACAAAAGCAAGGCTCTTGCTCCTACGTATCCTCCAATGAGGAACTCAGACCTACGTAGTTCTGGATAACTTGTGAGACTTGAAAAGTCTCCATCGGAAAATGCTGACATCTCCGGAAAGGGCGCAGATGACCACATTGGCCTCTGCTCGTCAATCACACTTGGGGTCACTGAATGACGAGGTGCGAATAACCGTAAGGTGTCTCCGCGGGCTACCAGCTCTTGGGTCATGGCAACAAAAGGCGGTGTGGTCGACAAAAGCGAGGCTTTTGCTCCTACGTATCCTCCAATGAGGAACTCAGACCTACGTAGTTCTGGATAACTTGTGAGACTTGAAAGAGTCTCAGTGTTTTCTTCGCTAAAATGCAAACATGCTTTAGTAAAGAGACAAATATTCCAACTGATTTAGAGCAGCATATGCTCTCTTTTTTTTTTTTGAGTGAAAAACAATGCGTCTACCGGGGAAGGAGAGTCTGCTGATGAAATCTCCCATAACCATAAATGAGATTTTGGATGTTAGCATTTCGTTTCTAAATGATCATTTAGAGGAAACACTGGGTTCGACAAAAATAGAAGAAATCCACTCAAAGTGTATCAATCTCGCACAGGTAAGTGTTTCATCCTAATTCCGAACCATAGATATGTCATGACTTGACTTTGCAAATCATTTCCTATCAAATCAAAAATTACACGCGTGATCATGGATCAGTAGGGCTTCCCTTGGGAATGGGTTCTTTTGGTGGTTTCTTCTTTCGGCTTTTGTGTGTTTTTGGCTTTTGATTTTCCTGGCTTTTTCTTTTTCTGTTTTTTTTTGTTTAGTGCGGGGCGAGAAAAAAAGGGTCGCTAGCGCACGGGATTTTGGTTGGTAATTAAAGGGAGAAGACCATTTTAAGTCGTGGTTTCCTTTCCTTCTTTTGTGTTCATTTGGTGACAATTCTGTATTGTTCAGATATTGTCCGGTCTAAAGACCTCTCTGCACATTTCTTCTGGTTTCTTTGACCAGGAACTTTCTTCTTTTCTTTCTTTACTTTCTCCCATTCTTTGGTTGGGAATTTTCTTTCTTTTCTTTTTTTCTTTCTCCCTCTCTTTGATTGGGAGTTTCCTTGCTTCCTCTTCTTTTTTTTTCTTTGATTGGAAACTTTCCTTCTCTTTTTCTTTGATTGGAAATTTCCCTTCTCTTCTTTTTTGCTTCCGAGAGTAAGGATTGACATTCTCACCCTGGGTCAAGGTTTATGGTGAGTCAGGATTTTGGCTCAAGACTTGTAGAATGGCTAGGCATGGTACATGTCAGGGTTTGGTTTGGCTCAAGGATAAAAGGGATGCCTCACATTATTTCCATGACACAAATGCAAAAATGATGATTTGGAAACTTTATGCAAAACTGGTCATGCATGCACCTATGCGGACACTCAAGTGTCAAATTTTTATGGTCATGTGATGCTAGGGCTCAGGATTCATTTCCTCTATTTTAATCAACCCAATGTTTCCAAAATATGTTCTTTTATCCATTTGTGCATTCATCCGAGTCCATTTTGGGCGTCTGGGAAAATCTTCACAGCATTCACCCTTCAGATGTATACACATTTTTTCAAAAACTAGTTATGATCAGTGAATTTTTCCAAAGAAAAGTTGGAAGTCATCTCTTTTCAAAAGCATGTTGGTTTTTCAGCTTGACAACTTATTTTTCCTTTTTTCTCCTTCTTTTTTTTTTATATCATTATCATTTGTTTATTTCTTTTTCTTGTTTGTTTTTTTGTTTTTTTTTTTCTTCTTTTTTTTTTTTCATGAGGTATTTTGCTACCTAAACATGTGCATATTTTTGTGAGGTATTTTTGCTATATACATGCATATCCAAGGTATCTTGCCACCTAAACATACATATATATGTTTTGTGAGGTATGACTACCTTCCGAGCTTGCGCTTGTTTTATTTAAATTCCTAGGATCATGAGCAACTAGGTGTGTCTTACTATGAAAAGTGATCAAATAACAAGCACAGATTCAAAAGGTACTAGGTTGCCTCCTAGTAGCGCTTCTTTAACGTCTTTAGCTGGACGCCTTATGACTTGTCGGTCACTGACCTAGTACTTTCCTTACCTTTGGCTTTGGACTTGGTTGCCTATTGGTCGGCCATGTGTCGTAGGCAATACTCAAACCTTTTTGTGGATGAGCAGAGGTGAACTCTAAAGGTGGTGGCGGTGCGTCTATTGCCCGCTACCGACCATCCTAATGCTACTGTGGTGTCTCGCCCTGCGTCTGCCTGGGGGCGCAGTACTTCTTGATGAAAGCTCGATTAGTAGGGGGCCTGATGCCCTTGCTGGGGGCAACAGGCACTCCCTTGAACTGATAGAGACCCGTATTTAGAGCTGGCAACTCCAAGACACTGTTGGCCTTCTTCGGGTCCACTAGGTGTCTTGCGGGCACAATCCCTGCAAACAATAGATGACATCAGAAATCAATTGGGGGAGGTGCATACTTACCTATGTCATGATGGCATGAGCTTGCTGGGGGGACGAGCGCCCTATAGGGCCGATAGAGGCCCGTAACCAGAGCTGGAAACCCCAGGGCCCTGTTGGACTTCTTCAGGTCCACTAGGTGTCTTTGTGGGTGCGATCCCTGCAAACAATAGAAGGTATCAGAAATCAGTTGAACCATATGCATACTTACCCATGTCGGGACGACACAGACCAACTGATACTTTTGCAGGGGGAGATTGGCATTGCGGTCGCTGGGCAGAATATTGCTAAGTAGCAATGTCATCTATGTAAGAGTGGTCATGTTGGTGCGCATGATCCGCACTTGTCTCTTTGCAGCGGCACGGGTGAAATCTTGCCCCGGTATGCATAGTAGCTGTGTGATAGCCTCCCTCTCTGGTTGTGCTCGCACAGTTGGCCCTCCTCCAATATCAGGGGGTGGCCCAGGAACCGTTAAAAGGAAACTACTGGCCCCTTAACCGGAAGTGCAAGTCTCGGTTAAGCATTTAAGGGCAGAGGACCTTAAATTCTTTTAAGGTGTGGATGTCGAGCACACTGAAAATGAGGACACGTAGCCCTCTAAAGGTGAGGGCATGCAGCCCTCTCAAGGCGAGGAGGTGTAGTCCTCTGGAGGTGAGGGCGTGCAGCCCTCTGCTGGTGAGGACGTGTAGTCCTCTCAACGGTGAGGGTAACTAGTACCCAAGGTGAGGGCGTGTAGCCCTCTCAAGGCGAGGACATGTAGTCCTCTGGAGGTGAGGGCGTGCAGCCCTCTGATGGTGAGGACGTGTAGTCCTCTCAAGGCGAGGACGTGTAGTCCTCTCAACGGTGAGGGTAACTAGTACCCAAGGTGAGGGCGTGTAGCCCTCTCAAGGCGAGGACTTATAGTCCTCTGGAGGTGAGGGCGTGCAGCCCTCTGGTGGTGAGGACGTGTAGTCCTCTCAAGGCGAGGATGTGTAGTCCTCTGACGGTGAGGGTAACTAGTACCCAATGTGAGGGCATGTAGCCCTCTCAAGGCGAGGACATGTAGTCCTCTAGAGGTAAGGGCGTGCAGCCCTCTGATGGTGAGGACGTGTAGTCCTCTCAAGGCGAGGACGTGTAGTCCTCTGACGGTGAGGGTAACTAGTACCCAAGGTGAGGGCGTGTAGCCCTCTCAAGGCGAGGACATGTAGTCCTCTGGAGGTGAGGGCGTGCAGCCCTCTGATGGTGAGGACGTGTAGTCCTCTCAAGGCGAGGACGTGTAGTCCTCTCAACGGTGAGGGTAACTAGTACCCAAGGTGAGGGCGTGTAGCCCTCTCAAGGCGAGGACATGTAGTCCTCTGAAGGTGAGGGCGTGCAGCCCTCTGTTGGCGAGGAGGTGTAGTCCTCTAAAAGTGATAGGTACAAGTACCCAAGGGTCCACCCTTATGAGAAAGCATGAGATCGACTCATCGAGAGGGTCGGTCATCCCAAATCCACAAGATTTGGACATTAGATGTAGGAAATCTATGCAGTTAACATGATTTTTAGGGATGCAGATGCATGCAACCTTTGTTGTGAAATTTGGTAAATGCGGACTTCATATGAAACAATGCAATGTAATGGAAAGTTGTACAATGTTCATGACATTCTTTCCCTATTTTGTGATTTTGATTTTGATTTAATTTTTTTGGAAAACACAGATTGACTGTCCTTTTGAAAGAGGTGATAATTCATGCAACCTCATCCTATCCTTTTTTGCAAATCTCTCCGGGAACTCCCTCAGAGTGTGTGTTCTGTTTGATTTAGTCACTTGACCATTTTGGAGTGACGGCAATGGAGTCGTTTGATGTTTGATCAATCCATTGAAATCCTAGGGTTTGTCCCCCCCTTTTTTTTGTTAAAAACATCGATGGGTGAGAACTTTTGATCGGCCCCTATGTTCACTTGAGGCTCATGCACGGTGCCCCTCATTGCCCCAGTGTAAGGCTTTGAGGTACCAATCGTTGCCTTTCGTCATGACCTTGTGGGAGGGAACCTATTGGGTGAGAACTTCTAATCTGCCCCTAGGTTCGCTTGAAGTTTTCGCATGGTGCCTTTCATTGCCCCAGTGTAGGGGTTTAGAGGTACCAACTGTTGTTTTGTTTTCACGACCTCGTAGTGAGGAAGAATGAAAGAAGCAGTTGATTCTTGCAAAAAAGAATTTTCCAAGGACGAGAAATAGTTGAAGGATTTTTTTTTTTTTTTTTTTAGTTGATGGATTAAGTCAAATGACTCCTATGTAGAAGCAAGATGTTTTGATGTTTTGATGATGCCAAAGGATCAAGTGCTTCCAAGTCTTATTCAAGACAAGAATCCAAGAAAATCAAGATATATGATCAAGTTGATCTCTAGAATCTTAGGAAGAAGTTTCCAAATTGAAGAAGCAAAAGGTTTGACCAAGGAATTCTATCCTTTCAAATTGAGATTTGCTCTCTGGTAATCGATTACTAGCAGTTTGAAAATGTTTTAATTCAAATTTTAAAACCTGTAATCGATTACATAAGTCTTGTAATTGATTACCAGAGGGGATTTTCAGAAAATAATTTCCAAGAGACATATCTATTCAAATGTTTTATGAATGGCCATTCAAATGTTTTAAAGAGAGTTTTCATTGCCCAAACAGTTTTATCCTCTCGAAAGATCAAGAGTTTTTCTGAACTGAAATGTCTTATCCTCTCAAAAAGATTCCTTGGTCAACCACTTGCTTATTCAATAAGGAATCTTTGATTGATCTTCATTTTACAATCTACCTCTTTCACGAGAGACCTTTTCTTCTCTTTTTCTTATTTCTGAAAAGGGATTAAGAGACCGTGGGTCTCTTGTTGTAGAGGATTCCTGAACACAAGGGAAGGGTTATCCCTGTATGCATTGTTAATCCGAAAAGAGAGATTGATAGTTCAATTGGGGAATAGTCTTTGCATCTTAATTCAACCCCCCTTTTTCTTAAGGTAACTGAGGCCATTCGTCCAACACCCTATTCTTGATAACTCACTTCTCTCTAAAAAGACAAAATGAGGTCACATGAACGTCTATATTGAAAACACAGTCAATCAAATGCCTTTTTATTTTTTTTATTTTGAAACTTATTTGTTTTGAACTTTGCTCGTTGTTTTACGGCACCCCCACCAACGTGCAAGATGAGTAATCTCTGATTGAACGGTCTTGGAAGTCAACACTCAGGAGCGCAGGTTACTTGAGCAAACAGACCAATGGCTTACACCCACATTCCGGTGAAAGTTGAATAAGCAAACATGCGTTTGTGAGAGGATGAGGGACAAAGATATCAACTTTATCCATTTCATTTAACATTGTAGCTGTGGTTTACAATAATGGCATAAACTTGGAAACCCTGATGAGTCATTAGGGACACCTAACAACAGCTTTCAAAATTGCCCCATGTGTGGCATCTCTTGTCAATGTCAGGATTTACACGCAATTCTCCTCAAATTTCAGCCAGCCCGCATCAATTAGACCTTGCACCTTACGCTTCAGAGCCCTACAATGCTCAATGGAACGCCCCGAGGCTTCTCCGTGACAAGCACACATTGCGTTCGAGTCGTATTCTCGGAGAAATGGAGGTTGATGAACCTTGGCTAGGGTTATGGCTACCATTGAATTATCAAGTAGATATGGGATCAAGTTTAGCATATGACAACGGAATTTGGGGTGAACCCTACAGGATTTTTGCTGCAAAATTCCTTTTTGTTGGTGTTTTTTTTTTGGTTTGTGCTAAAGGTGGTCTTCGTCATTGGAAGTGCGGTAGACAGACTTTGTGGTTGATTTAGGGATGGCCTTTGTGGATAACTGGGTGGTGGGTAAGGAGGAGGTTTGTTATTGGCTGAGTAATGACATTGTTGGGTTGGTGGGAAATTTGGCCGTACAGGAATGGCAGTCACAACATGGGTTTCTCCCTCATCCTCACCCTCTTTATTTGCCCCAGTTTTCTCAGTCGTCCTAGTAGGATGATCAAATTTGCCTCTTTTCGGACCCACATTGATCCTTTCACTGGCGAAGACCAAATCTGCAAAGCTTGGAGGGTGCGCAGCCCACCATCTTTTCATAGTGGAGTACCGATAATGTGTCTACCATCACGATTATCGTCTCCCTTTCCATTATTGGGGGTACCACCTGGGCCGCCAGATCCCTCCACCTTTTGGGCGTGTTCTTTGAAAGATCCGTCCCCCCTTTTTGCACATGTTCTGTAGTTGCATCCTATTCAGAACCATATCAAAATTGTACTGATACTGCCTAACATAGGCAACCATTAGGTCCTTCCAAGAATGGACTCGGGAAGGTTCCAAGTTAGTGTACCAGGTAACAGCTACCCCAGTAAGACTTTCTTGGAAGGAATGTATCAGCAATTCCTCATCTTTTGCGTATTCCCCTATCTTCTGACAATACATCTTTAGATGGTTCTTGAGACAAGTAGTCCCCTTGTACTTGTCAAAGTCCAGCACCTTGAACTTGGGAATGACCATGTTTGGGTATTAGGAACAACTTTTCTAGGTTAGCAAAGGCATAATCTTCACCTCCTTCAATGGCCCTGAGCCTTTCCTTTAGATGATCCAACTTTCCCATTCCTGCCATAGTCGTGAGGGTTTTTATCCGCTGTGGAATGCAAGAGGTACAATTGTGGGTGATACTGAGGGCCCTCCAAAGTGTTTTGCAGGGGTATACCACCAACTGCTTGCCCTTCAGCAGCATATCCGAGGCAAGGCTCGAAGTTGGCTAGATCGTGGTGGGGAATTTCATGGGTCTCTTCCACAGTTTAAGAGACATGTGCATGATCAGTTTGGGGTTGCTGGCTTTCAATGGGTATAGGAGTGGAGTTATTGACATTCTTATTGGGAGTGTACGCCACATTGGGTGGTGTATAGTTGAGAGGCAAGCCATATGACGGGAAGGCGTGCTCGTTTTGAATTTGCACATCATGGGGGCCGCCCGTACTTCCTAAATCTTTGCCTACCATATTTGAGGTTGGATGATTCATTTGCTTGAGGCCGGATGGGAGCATCGGGTTCACCTTAGCGACAACGCTAGTAGCGGCAACTATAACCGCATTGGCTTCCATTATCTTCCTCATGCTCATCATGGCCTCCATCATTGTGGCCATTTGCTCTTTCATGGCCTCCATGTCGGCCTTCATCTTCTCTTGTATCTCCTCTACTTCACCCATTACTCTAGCTCTAGCACAAGTTCGGTGAGGACGCCATAAAGCATGTTTTTTTCTTTTTGATAAGTTCATTTTATTTTATTTTATTTTATTTTTCAAGGAAAGAATGCAATGAGCAATGCAACCAATGAAAAGCATGGATGCATGCGAATGATGTACAGTCGAAGTATTGCGAATTTTTACGCAGGATATGGGGTTGAATCAATTTAGATTTTCAACATGGTCCATGACATCTTTGTCAAGGTGAAACTGGAAGTAACAAGGACATTCAAGGTGAAACTGGAAGTAACAAGGACATCAACAATCCTAAATATGTTTGGCAGTAGATGAAGCAGTGATGTGACTCAATTCATCTTTTGCCCCAATTTTGCAGGACGGTTACTTCCATATTTCAACTTGACTTGATGAACCTTTTTGTAAAAGCATGAGCTTGGTTCAACCCTATAATCCAAGGAATGGCAATTCTGATCGCCAATACTTCAACAACATCTCATAGGGATGAATGACTCGGGCATACTTTAAGCTTATGCACGGAAAATGTAATTATGAAATTGAGATGCCTGAAGAAACACCATTTCCTAGTTAACCATGCATTAGGTACCATGTTCAATTATTTTGTTTTGTTGTTGTGTGTGTGTGTTTATGATCCCAACATGGTTGGCTCGTGGTGCCTAACACATGAAACTAAGAATGTAGTGTGAAGTTTCACGCTTCCCCCTTTTTTGTTTTTGTTTTGTAGAGGAAAACTCAAACATGAAAACAAATGGTATGCAATTTTGCAGATCAAAAAGTTTGTTGAACGCATATGCATGATGATGCCATGACTCATGCAAAATGTGAGGCCGGAATATGATAACGAACAAATGCAGGATATGTCCATTATGATGTTATGAAGAGATGCTTATGCGATGCATGATATGAATGCATTTTACGGACACGAGAGCCCGGAAAATTATCTCTTCTTACTTGCGCATTTGGGGGCGCAGTGCCCCATGTGTACAATTAAGAAGGTGATATGGACCTTCCGGCTTCCCGTGACAAAGGACGAGACCAACATACAATGCATGCTAGAGATAAAATGCGGGAGTGACTTGATTTGCACAAGCTTTTTGGAGTAGAAACATGGGACCAACTCATTTTATTTCAAAAAGGAAGTCGTATCTAGTCAAGGTCTTAGAGACCATACAAGTTTCCTAACGATTTCTAATTATGTGGGCCATTAAGTCTATCATATGCTGACAATAGCCGAGAAGCCCATGAATCTCTTCGGGGGCGGAGTAGGTGTCTGCCATCGCCTTGGCCTTGGCTAACAATCGGGGAAGTTCTTGACTCCCGTTCAAGGTAAGAGCAAACCGATCCATCCACATGGTTGCCTCTTGGTGTAAAGAGTCGATCACCCTTCCTCTAGCCTCTTTTTCCGCGTATACTTAGGCATATTCGTCCGCAATCCTATGCTCGTGGGCCGCGGCTAGACCTAACTCTTCTTGGTACTTGGCGATGATAGCTAGCATGTTGGTCTCCGTCTCGCATAAACGCTGAGACAAGCTTCTTTTGGACCTTGAACAGGCAACTAACTCCTCTTTCAAAACCATGCCATGTGCTCGCGACTGGTCCCTTTCTTCCCTTCGCAACTTGAGTTCACTATTGCTACCCCATAGAGCTCCGCGAAATTTGTTCCGGCCATACTCTTCCTTGCGAGCCCTCTTGGTCTCTTGTTCAAGGGCTCTTGCAGTAATTGCATTCTCTTCCCGTAACCCGGCACACTCCTTCCGAACGTGTGTAGCGGCCAACTTGAACTTCTCCTTGGCAAGTTTTGCCTTTCCTAACTCGCTTTTGGACTTCTTCGTCCTCTTCCGGTGCTTCAAAACTCTCTTTGCTGACGACTTTTAACTTGGCGAGCCAATCTAAACCTCGTATATGAACTTTCAGCCATTCGTGGTACCCACCAATGATGCCATTACGAATGCCTCTAAGCTCTTGATCTTTCTTTAACGGGGTTTCCCACACCTTATGGATTCTTTGTATAGTCTTGGAATTTTGTGCGCCGAAATCCCTCACAAGGAAAGGAGACATGCTTTCTTCCGTCGGTGCTCCCCTCATGGGGTACCCCAGTTGTCTTATAGCGAGCGCGGGATTGTAGTTAATACAACCCCTCGTTCCTACCAGCGGAATGTTTGGGTATCTTCCACATGAGAAAAGGACTCCTTCTTTTCCTTCCTTCCATCGGGGGAACCAACTGATTGTTCTACCTCCTATCCCGGCCAAGAGCTGGTCCCAATCTATTCTCCTCTTTTCAGTACACGAGCGATGGCTCAGGAGCGGACATGGATGTCTTGTGTCTTGTTGGAACAAGTGTGAAACCAACCAAACACAGAGGGCGGGTAAGCAACAGATGATCCGTGCGCTACTCTTTTCGCACCTTCGGTCAAATGTGTCAAATAGATCTGCCAAGACAGCTACCACCGGACTTTCCTTGCTATGGTGGTAGGCAAGGAAAGCGTCGATTGCTGCTAGGTCTACCAAACCATCCACGTTTGGAAAGAGGACGACCCCAAAAATTAACAAAGCTAACACATCCATAAACGGGACCCAGTCTCCTTGATTGGCCATACCCCTCGCCTTGTCTTCTAGGTACTTCTGTGGTAGGCCCGCTATGCCGTTCCGAGTCTGTTTTATGCGGTCCAAACCTCTTGCTGAATCCTTGACCACAGTTGCAATTCTGCTCAAAGAGGGGAGACACCCGGAGGAAAGATATGGTTTTCTTCCCCCGAGAGGACATCCTAGGATCTCTTCAAATTCTTCCACCATTGGTGATAGCTAGAAGTCCCCAAAGATGAAGCACCTCAACGGCTGATCATAATACTGGGCGAGGGAGGCAATTGGTTCCATGGAGACTTCTACCCTAGCTAGGTCCCAAATGCTTACCATAGGCTTTGCGGAAGGCTTGCCGTTGAAGTTGACCCGTTAATTGCCCCAACTTTCGTAAACTGGTGACCTCTAAGCTCTTGATTTTGACTTGATAAAACCTCTTTTTAAGCGAAGGCTTTTGACTTGATCCCATGTTTTACTAAAGTGAGACAAAAGCTGGTGCAAATCAAAACTCCGATATCTCATGGGTGGGATGGATGAATGCATGATGGAATGCATATGACACAGATGCAATCTAGGAATGCGGGGGTCCGGGGAATTTGTCCCCTTCTTAGATACGACGTCTAGGGGTAGCGAAATGCCCCAACGCACGTTTTTAAGAAGGCGACATGGACCCTCCGTTGGTTTGTTTACAGTAGGGATCAAGACAGAACCCATATGCAATGCCTATGCAAAAGACACAATGCGGGAATGTGCACAGTATGACAATATTTACCGAACATAAGCAAAAGGGTATATGATACTCATGCATGGCAGTGTGAAAAATGGCACGCAGCGTGTTTGCTTCGTGCCCCTATTTAAGGGACCTATAAGGGAGAGAACTAACTAGGCTTTTAGCAATAATCCCCAAGGTAGTCATATCTCTCTTGATGGTTTCTAGAGGTATCATCCCCTTCGAAGAACATACTGCAGCAGTAGGGACTACTAGCAACAATAAGTTTTCAAAGAGAAAAGCTCTAGATGAGGGTTCACTGTAATCAAGCAAGTCGGAGACCTAGCATGATCACAGATTCACCTCCACTCTTTATGTTCCCATGAACCCGGGTATAGGGCCCTTTTTCACTCACAGTGTGTGCAAATAGTGTTAGTGTTTGTGTGCATCAAATGAATAAATATTTACCTCATGCATACATTCTAAAACACACTAAAAGCAACAAATAGTTTATATACACAAGAACATAAAACAAATAAAGGGAAACCAACAAAGGAGAAAGTCATGATAAAACATTGCACAAGGTTAAATGGCCTAACTCTCTAAAAAACAATCCCCAGTGGAGTCGCCAACTGTCGCAACCTACCCTTCGGCGGGAGGGCGACGCGTGACTCGCGGGATGCGTGTTCCACGAAAGGAATACGCGCGGAGTCGCCACCAACGTTTATTTGAGGAAAACGTCGGAAAAACCGGAAAAGACGCGATCTACGAATTTTTAAGTGAAAGGTTCGGGAGTTGTATTTACGCACGGGGAAGGTATTAGCACCCCACACGTCCGCCCCAAGGGACGGCAGCCTTTAATCGAATGTGCAAACATGACTTTGATTTTTTATGTTCCCTTTTTATGTCTCTATATCCTTTATACCCTTTTTATATTTTCTCTTTTTGTGGTCGACAAGGGTGTTTCCCTTTGCTCCTACGTATTCCTCAATTTGGGATGAGAAAATCAGACCTACGTAGTTCTTTTGGAACAAAGTGTTTGGTTAGGTTGTTTTTGTCTTTTTTGCAAAATATGTTTTTATTGAACAAAAGGTCATTTAAGGTGTTGAACCATTAAACGGTCTTTTGATTTTGAAAGGGGAGAAACGTTAAGGCGTTGGACCATTAACGATCTCTTGTTTTTGAAAGGAGAGAAACGTTAAGGCATTTGGACCATTAACGATCTCTTGGGGTGGTCGACAAAAGCGGGGCTTTTGCTCCTACGTATCCTCAATTGCGATGAGGAAATCAGACCTACGTAGTTCTTTCTTATCAAGTGATTCTTTTTTACTTAAGTGGTGATCATTTTAAGGCGTTGGACCTTAAAAATGATCCATTTTACTTAGTGAGAAATTGAAATGACAAACTTCAAAAAGCCTATTTTTGTGTACGAGCTTGACTAGGCGAGTTGATTTTAGCCTTAGTTTCACTTTAGTTATTAATCAATTCGATTAAGAATGAGAAATCCCAAAGAGAAAACGTCCGATTGATTTTCCGCTTTATTTTACTAAAAGATGTCTTTTTGATTATTATATTATTTTTTACCTCTTTTTGATTTCCGACGTGGTTAAGGCACGACCGAATGGTCGGAATTTATTTTAACCGAAGTTAATGGATAATACAATTCAAACGTTCGGTGGAAATTTATTTTGTTTTTAAGTTAAGCGAGAAATGACTTAAGTAAAATGGCTTAAGCACGTCAACAGGGGGTATAAAAAGTAAACAAAACGAGAATAAAAATGCACGAAACACAATGTGGACCACTACGGGTACATAGAATGAATCGAAAAGCTTGGTTCGAGGTACTTACCCGTTGAAGATCGAAGAACGATGAAGAACGAATGAAGAACGTCGAAGAACGGTTGAAACCTTTGCGAGATTCCTCACGGAAAACGTTACGGAAACGTTTCGGAAGCGCCTCGGCTTAGATTTTCTTCACGGAAACAATTTTTCCAAGCAAATTTCGAAAGAGAGAGAAGTGCCTAAGGGGCTGAACCCCTTCCTTCTTGCCTTCCTCCCCTATTTATAGCAAAATAGGGGAGGTGGTTGCCGCCCAGCTCGCCCAGGCGAGCTCAGCTCGCCCAGGCGAGCAGGGTTGCTTCCTCCAGAAGCAACCGCCTTCTGGAGGAATATTCCGGAGGGCCCAAGTGGGCCTGGGTGCTATTTGCACCCCCATTTTTACTAAGTACACCCCCTCTGCTGTTTTTTGGTGATTCTTTTTTCGTAAAGTTATGGAAACTTACGAATTTCGTAACGATACTTGTTTTCTTTCCGTAATGTTACGGAACCTTGTGGATTACATAATCATCCCCTTTTTGACTTACGGAATGTTACGGAACCTCACTTAATTATGCAACGATGCTTCCATTTGATTTCCGGTGTGTCACGGAAACTTACGGATTGTGCATCAATATTTTTTTGGTTTTTCGGCATGTCCTGGAATTTCACAAATTGCCTAATGATGGATGCCAAGCACCTCACGAGGACCAAAGAATGGTCGCACGTCATCGAGCAAAGGTCCCCGGACGAAATTAGGGTATGACATAGGTGTTGAGGGAAGGAGCCCAGAGTATGAAGAACCTCGGGATTTGAGGTCAAATCCTTTCCAAGGTGGAGGGAATGATGCAATCCTATTCCGCAAGGGCATTGGGTAGAAGACTCCAAGTAGATTGGGCTAGAGATCCAAGGGAAGGCCCTAGGGTTCTCATGAGCCTTAGGGTAGATTTCGAGCCCATGGACTAAGTATGAGCCCGCTTATCTTTGTAAATATTAGAATAGGTTTTTCCTTCGTCTGGGCCTTGTATTTTGGTCATTCTAGTAGTATAGGGTTTTAGCCTTGTATTTCGGGGCATTTTGAGTAGTCTTTGTAGTAAGGACATTTTTTTTGTATTTTCATGTTTTTTGTCATGGGGGTGAGCTTAGCTATTATAGGGTGTGTATAGCTATGCTCTAGCTTTTCATCTCAAGGAGGTGAGCTTAGCTATTAGAGAGGTATGTGTAGCTAAGCTCTAGCTTCTTTAGGAATCTTCTTAAGGAAGTTTCTCAAGGAGGTGAGCTTAGTTATGAGAGGGGTGTGTGTAGCTAAGCTCTAGCTTCTCAAGGAAGTTTTCTCAAAGAAGCTTCTCAAGGAAGTTTTCTCAAGAAAGCTTCTCAAGGAAGCTACCTAGTCTATAAATAGAAGCATGTGTAACACTTATTTTAACTTTGATGAATGAGAGTCTTGTGAGACACAACTCAAAGTTCAACTTCTCTCCCTTTTTCTTCCTTCAATTTCGTGCTCCCCCCCTCTCTCTTTCTCTCCCTCTTTCTTTTCCTCCATTGAAGCATCCTCTCCAAGCTTCTTATCCAAGGCTTATCTTGGTGGTGAAGCTCCTTCTTCCATGGCTTATTCCCTAGTGGATGGCGCCGCCTCTTACCTCTTCTCCTTTGTCTTCCGCTGCATCTCCATGGTGGAAAATCACCATTAAAGGACCTCATTGAAGCTCAAAGATCCAGCCTCCATAGAAGCTCCAAAAGCAAGCTTCCATCACGATGCCCCTCATTGCCCCAATGTAAGGCTTTGAGGTACCAATTGTTATCTTTCATCATGACCTTGTACCTGGGAACCTATTGGGTGAGAACTTCTAATCTGCCCCTAGGTTTACTTGAGGCTCATGCACGGTGCCCCTCATTGCCCTAGTGTAAGGCTTTGAGGTACTAATCGTTGTCTTTTGTCATGACCTTGTAGTAGGGAACCTATTGGGTGAGAACTTCTAATCTGCCCCTAGGTTCACTTGAGGTTCATGCATGATGCCCCTCATTGCCCCAGTGTAGGGCTCTTAGGTACCAATCGTTGTCTTTCGTCATGACCTTGTAGCAGGGAACCTATTGGGTGAGAACTTCTAATTTGCCCCTAGGTTCACTTGAGGTTGATGCACGATGCCCCTCATTGCGCCAGTATAGGGCTCTGAGGTACCAATCGTTGTCTTTCGTCATGACCTTGTAGCAGGGAACCTATTGGGTGAGAACTTCTAATCTGCCCCTAGGTTCACTTGAGGTTCATGCACGATGCCCCTCATCGCCCCAATGTAGGGCTCTGAGGTATCCATCTTTATTTTCACAATCTAGTAGCAAGGAAGAATGAAAGAAGGGGTTGATTCTTGCATAAAGAATTTTCCAAGGACGAGAAATAGTTGAAGGATTTTTTCAATCGACGGATTAAGTCAAATGACTCCTATTCTTGATAACTCACTTCTCTCTAAAAAGACAAAATTTCTGGAATGATAAAATGAGGTCACATGAATGTCTATATTTTTACATGAAAACACAGTCAATCAAATGCTTTTTTTTTTTCTTTTTGAACTTTTTTGCTTTACTCGTTGTTTACAGCACCCCACCGACGTGCAGGACGAGTAATATCTGATTGAACGGTCTTGGAAGTCAACACTCAGGAGCGTAGGTCGCTTTGAGCAAACAAACTAATGGCTTACACTCACATTCCAGTGGAAGTTGAATAAGCAAAGATGTGTTAGTGAAAGGATGAGAGAGACAAGGACGTCAAATTCATCCATTTTAGCATTGTAACTGTGGTTTACAATAATGGCATAAACTTGGAAATCCTGATGAGTCATTAGAGACACCTAACAACAGCTTTCAAAATTGCCCCATGTGTGGTGTCGCTTGTCAATGTCAAGACTCATACACGATTCTCCTCAAATGTCAGCCATCCCGCATCAATTAGACTTTGCACCTTACGCTTCAGGGTTATACAATGCTCAATGGAATGCCCCGGAGCTCCTCCATGATAAGCACACATTGCGTTCGAGTCGTATCCTCGGAAAAATGGAGGTTGAGGAAACCTAGCAGGGGTTATGGCTACCATTGTAGTATCAAGTAGATAATGGAGCAAGTTAGCATAGGACACCAGAATTGGGGCGAATTCTACATGCTTTTTGCTGCAAAATTCCTTCCTTGGTTGGTGTTTTGGTTCGTGCTAAAGGTGGTGTTTAGCATTGGTTGTGTGGAAGGTGGGTTTTGTGGTTGATTTAGGGATGGCCTTTGTGGATAACTGGATGGTAGGTAAGGAGAAGGGTTGTTATTGGCTAAGTAATGACATTGTTGGGTTGGTGGGAAACTTGGTCGTATAGGAATGGCAGTCACAGCATGGGTTTCGCCCTCATCCTCACCCTCTTCATTTGCCCTAGTTTTCTCATTCATCAAAGCAAGATGATTAAATTTGCCTTTTTTCAGACCCACTTCGATCCTTTCGCTGGCGAAGACCAAATCTGTAAAACTTGAAGGTGTGTAACCCACCATTTTTCATAGTAGAACACCGGTAACATGTCTACTATCATTGTGATAATTTTTTTCTCTAATATTGGGGGCGCTACTTGAGTTGCCAGATCCCTCCACCTTTGGGCATATTCCTTGAAGGATTCATGCTCTTTTTTGCACATGTTCTATAGTTGCATCCTATCTGAAGCCATATCAGAATTGTATTGATACTGCTTAACGAAGGAAACCATTAGGTCCCTCTAAGAATGGACTCGGGAAGGTTCCAATTTAGCGTACCAGGTAACAGCTACCCCAGTAAGACTTTCTTGGAAGAAATGTATAAGTAGTTCCTCATCTTTTGCGTATGCCCCCATCTTCTGACAATACATCTTTAGATGGTTCTTGGGGCAAGTAGTCTCCTTGTTCTTGTCAAAGTCTGGCACCTTGAACTTGGGAATGACCATGTTTGGGTACTAGGAACAACTCCTTGAGCCTTTCCTCTATATGATCCAACTTTCCCTTTTCAACCATAGCAGGAGGGGCTCTTCCCACCGTAAAATGCAAGGGTTGTGGTTGTGGGTGAAACTGAGGGCCCTCCAAAGTGTTTACCACCAACTGCTTGCCCTTTAGTGGCATATCCAAGGCAAGGCTCAAAGTCCGCTAAATTGTGGCGGGGAATTTCATGTGTCTCCCCCACGGTTTAAGAGACATGTGCATGATGAGGATGTCAGCTCTCAATGAGTATGGGAGCGGAGTTATTGACATCCTCATTGGGAATGTATGCCACATTGGGTGGTGTATAGTTAGGAGGCAAGCCATATGGTGGGAAGGCATGCTTGTTTTGAATTTGCGCATAATGGGGGCCGCCCGTACTTCCCAAATCTTTGCCTACCATATCTGAGGTTGGATGATTCATTTGGTTAAGGCCAGATGGGAGCAACGGGTTCACCTTAGCAACAACGCTGGTAGCGGCAACTGTAACCGCATTGGCTTCCATTATCTTCTTCATGCTCATCATGGCCTCCATCATTGTGTCCATTTGCTCTTTCATGGCCTCCATGTCGGCCTTCATCTACTCTTGCACTTCCTCTACTTTACCCATTACTCTAACTCTAGCACGGGTTCGGTAAGGGCACCGTAAAGCATGTTCTTTTCTTTTTTATAACAATGATTAAGTTCGTTTTTTTTTTCAAGGAAAGAATGTAATGAACAATGAAACCAATGAAAAGCATGGATGTATGTGAATGATGCACAGTTGAAGTATTGAGAATTTTTACGCAGGACATGGGGTTGAATCAATTTAGATTTTCAACATGGTCCATGACATCTTTGTCAAGGTGAAACTGGAAGTAACAAGGACATCAACAGTCCTAAATGTGTTTGGCAGTAGGCGAAGCAGCGATGTAACCCGATCCATCTTTTGCCCCAATTTTTGCAAGATGGTTACTTCCACACTTCACCTTGACTTGATGAACCTTTTTGTAAAAGCATGAGCTTGGTTCAACCCCATAATCCAAGGAATGGCAATTCTGATCGCCAATACTTCGACAACATTTCATAGAGAAGAAAGACTCGGGAATACGTATGCTATGTATGGAAAATGTAATGTTGAGATTGAGATGCCCGAAGAAACATTATTTCCTAGTTAGCAATGCATTAGGTACCATGCTCAATCATGTTGTTTTGTTGTGTATTTTTTTTTAGAAATGGGTTTATGATCCCAACATGGTTGGCTCATGGTACCTAACACATGCAACTAAGAATGTAGTGTGAATTTTCACGCTTCTTTTTTTGTTTTTGTTTTGCAGAGGAAAATGCAAGGATCATGCATGAGCAAACATAAAAACAAAAGGTATGCAGTTTGTAGAACAAAAAGTATGTTGAACGCATATGCATGATGATGCAATGACTCATGCAAAATGTGATGCTGGAACATGATAACGGACAAATGCAGGAACGATATGTTCATTATGATGCCATGAAGAGATGCTTATGCGATGAATGCATGCTAGAGATAAAATGCGGGAGTGATTTGATTCACACTGATCTTTGGAGTAAAAACGCGGGATAAACACATTTTATTCAGAAAGTTTATAACTAGTCAACATCTGAGTGACAATATAAACTTCCTAGCAGTTTCTAATTATATGGGCCATTAAGTCTATCATATGCTGACAATACTTGAGAAGTCCGTGGATCTCCTCGGGGGCGGAGTAGGTGTCCGCCATTGCTTTGGCCTTGGCTAGCAATCGGGGAAGTTCTTGACTCCCGTTCAAAGTAAGAGCAAATCAGTCCATCCACATTGTTGCCTCTTGATGTAACGATTCGATCACCCTTCCTCTAGCCTCCTTTTCCACGTACACTCGGGCATACTCGTCCACCACTTTGTGCTCGTGGGCCGTGGCTAGATTTAATTCTTCTTGGTACTTACTGATGATGGCTAACATGTTGGTCTCTATTCTCGCATAAACACTGAGACAAGCGTCTCTTGGACCTTGAGCAAGCAGCTAACTCTTCTTTTAAGACCATGCTATGCGCTCGTGATTCGTCTCTCTCTCCCCTTCGAAGCTCGAGCTCATTGTTGCTGCCCCATAAAGCTCCACGGAATTTGTCTCGGCCATGCTCTTCCTTGCGAGCCCTCTTGGTTTCTTATTCAAGGGCTCTTGCGTTAGCTGCATTTTCTTCTCGTAATCCGGCACACTCTTTCCGAACGTCTGTAGCGACCAACTCGAATTTTTCTTTGGCAAGTCTTGCTCTTCCTAGTTCTGTTTTTAGAGCTCGGACTTCTTCATCCTCTTCCGGAGCTTCGAAGTTCTCTTCGTTGATAATCTTTAACTTGGAGAGCCAATCTAACCCTCGTGTACGAACTTTCAGCCATTCATGATAACCACCGATGATGCCATCATGTGGATCCGCTTCCTCCCAAGAAACCGAGCAAGTCCGTCATCTCCTCATCCATACGGGCCTCTTCTGCATTGTTGGGGGATCCTGTAGGCGCCTCCCCTGCCTGGGCCTCGGGCCAATCTCCGGGCCATGCGACCTCAGCCCTAAACTGCTCTAGAGTAGGGCACGCAAAAGGAGCGAAACCTTGCCCCTGCTGACTGAGGCTAAGCTGGTAGAGACACCCATGTATCTGCACCTGCCCCCGGTGGTTGGCTGCCTGCTAGCGAACCAAGTGTTGTAGATAATGCTCCATGCCTAGTGACCCAGCGGGATCGACCTGATGAGGTGGTGGTGGTGCATCTGCGGCCTGAGGTGCATCACCCTGTGCCTGCCTAGGCGTGCAATACTTCTCAATGAAGGCCCGGGTGATCGGTGGTCGGATCACCTTACTAGGGGTGACAGCAACCCCGAATGACTGGCAGAGGCCCGTGATCAATGCCGGAAACCCCAGGGCCCTGTCAGACTTATCCGGGTCTAGTGGGTGCCTGGTGGGTGGCATACCTGCAAATAAATAGATGGCGTCAGCAATCAACTGAGCCACATGGATGCTCATCCGTGTCAGGATGGCATACACCAGCTGACACTTCGGCAGAGGGAGATCGGAGTTATGATCACTAGGCAAGACATTAATGAGCAGCAATGTCATCCACATCTGGGTCAAGGTGGTCATGCTGGTGCGCATGATCCGCACCCGCCTCCCTGCAGCGGTCTGGCGAAATCCTGCCCCGGTATGCATAACAGTTGGGCAATGGCCTCCTCGTCGAACCCATCGGCCCTGTTCCTCCTCTGATTGAACTCACACTCCTGGCCTTCCTCCAGCACTAGCGGGTCACCCAGGAACTGGCTGAGGGCATCTGCGTCAAAGGGAATCCACTGACCCCTCACCCATGACCGCATGTCTTGCACTCCCTCTTCTATGGGCCAAGCATTAGCATAAAACTCCAAGACTATCTCAGGGTCAAACTTAGCCATGGGAGTCACCAGCTACACCCAATGCCGGCGAGCTATCTCTTCTTGACAATCCGTGTACTCATCGTCCCTGAGCTGGACGCGTCTCTCTCTGTGGAACGACCATCCTTTGATGGCCTCGAAGCGCTGCTGGTGCTCGGCGCTCCTAAAGCGGTGGCTATCAAACTCGGGGGCGGCACTGGTTCCTTCAGCCGCGGCGTCCCTCCAAGATCTCTTTGCGGAAAGCTTTTTCGGAGCCATTTCCTGCGAGGACAAACATTTGGAAAGTTAATTTACAAGGAAATGCTATTTTAAAGCAAAAACGGCATACTAATCTTTTCGATTTAGAACAAACTTGTGCACGCATTTCCTTAAAGAAGAACATTTATGAACGTGCATACGCGCAAAATATCCTGCTATTTATATCAATATATAAGGATATTCAAAACATTCTAGCTACCACACATATTCTTTTGAAAAGAATTCATATATGCATGCTCAAGGTATTGTGCCAAAAATACACATGTCCATATTCAAAGTATTTTGCTACCAAAAATTACATACGCACATTTGAAGTATTTTATTAACAGACAAAATTTTTTGTTGTTTCATTCACATTTATTTATACATATATGAACATTGGAGAGCCAATCTCATGTTATGCACACACTTGCATTTATTTGAAAAGGAATTTTCATGCCATCTATCTACACTTGAAAGGAAATTCCACATCATATATTCATTTTGGGAAGCATTCTCGTGCCACATTCTAACATGTGTACATTCATAAAGCGCTTGACCACCTATTCAACATAACACGTTTTATTTGAAGGGTATTTGTCTCTAGCTACCTATTCTATATATACATGTACATGGTGAATAACATCTTTACACAAACTAGGCAAACATCATGGTGCAGCCCCAAAAATCAGCCGCTGGCCTAAAGGGAAGTCCTCACCAACATCTTCGTTTTTATGCTTTCTTGCACTCAAAACCAAAGGCTTGGATTCCTAGGTTTAAGTCCTTAATTTGGGCACTCATTTTAACTTCTACATGTTGTCCCTATACACATAAAACAGCCCCACAATCCAAAGTTCACAAAACCATGCCCAAATGTCATTGAGGCATTTCACCGAGCACTTGGTGGGTGCACGTTTAGGCATGAATAACAAAGGAATGGGGGCAATGTGGCATGCCCAATCTTTTCAGAATACAACTTAGGCCCTAGGCCACTGCCTACAACCCTCCAACTCAACAAAAACAAGCAACAATTCAAGGATAAATCCCTCACGTTTTTTAGCAAATACATGCAACTTAGAGCACCAAAATACGTCAATGGAAAGCTAGAGAGACCAAGAATGAGGTACTTACCTGTTGGAGATGAATAATAACGCAAAATGGAATCAAAAACGTGGAAAAATGGTGACCTAAGGCTGGAAAACCAAGGAATCCCATGAGCCTTCGTTTTTTTGAATGAGGGGGAAGAGTTTTGGGTGAAGAAAACTTCCTCTTCACCCCTTTTTAACCATTTTCGTGCAGGGGGTGCTCGCCCAGGCGAGCTAACCTGTATTTTTTTTTTAGAGAAGACATAAGTATGACTCTCTATGGGTTCTCGTTTGCTTACTCGAACCCCTTCAGGGTAGATTAGGCATCCCATATTTACTTTAAAGACACAACAATAATAACTACTGGGAATTTAAAGGATATTAGGCTGCCTCCCAGCGGCGCTTTCAATTTGTCCAGAGCTGGGCAAGGGACGACGATCTATCGGTCGTGACCCTAGCCTCTACTTGCGTCCGTCCCTAAGTACCTGAAAGTAGGAAACGACATCGCGTAGCAAAACTGTGGTCGCGTTACCGTTTTACCTTGATTGGTTTCTGCCTTTAGCCTCGTCCCGGCATTTGACCACTGCCTAAGATGATTCTGCTCCGGTCATAAGGTAACAAAATATGCATGTGTATGCATATGCATGAATTTTTTTCAAATGCAACAATCTTTTTAGTGAAAGCTGGTCAGGTTCAGTTTTAATTAAGCGCTTGGGGCATCCCATGAACTGAGCGAAAAGGCTCAGGTTATCACAAACTGCACATGGTTTAAGGCACAAAGTGAGGACTGAAACCTCAATCTCATGTTCTCCTCTTTTAAAAGACTGTGACGAGAAAATTACAGTGGACAGGAATCCCTGGGGGAAACCAAGAAGAACACACAAAAATAAAATAACATGCAACGATATCCTCAATTGCCCCAGATTCTAAGCGTAGTATCGCTGGACAACATTGGAGTTCACGGGTGAAGGTAGCTCCTCTCCATCCATGTTGGTGAGCACCAGGGCGCCTCCAGAAAAAGCCTTTTTCACAACGAAAGGCCCTTCATAGTTCGGGGCCCACTTCCCTCGATTATCAATAATAGTGTGGGACATCTTTTTCAGCACAAGGTCCCCCTCATGGAACTTGCGCAAGCGCACCTTCTTGTCGAACGCGTTCTTCATTCTTTGTTGATACAGGCGCCCATGGCTCAGGGCCGTCAAGCGCTTACCTTCAATAAGGTTGAGTTGGTCGTAGCGTGTTTGAGCCCACTCTGATTCTTCTAAGCCTGATTCTGCTAGTATCCTCTGGGAAGGGACCTCTACCTCAAACGGGAGTATTGCTTCCATTCCATAAACCAAGGAGTACGATGTTGCCCCAGTAGAAGTTTGTACCGAAGTTTGGTATCCATGCAGGGCAAAAGGCAACATCTCATGCCAATCTTTGTACGACACTGTCATCTTCTGAATAATTTTCTTAATATTCTTATTGGCTGCTTCCACGGCTCCGTTCATCTTTGGTCGGTAGGGCGTGGAATTGTGATGCTAGATTTTGAAATCCATGCACATATCCTGCATCATTTTGTTATTCAGATTTGTGCCATTGTCAGTAATGATCTTCCTAGGGAGTTCGTACTGACAAATCAACTCCCTCTTTATGAATCTGACCACCACACTCCTCGTGACATTGGTATAGGAAGCCGCTTCGACCCTGTCATACCCTAATTTCGTCCGGGGATTATTATTTGATGATATACAACCTTTGATTGGCCGCTTCGAGATACTTGGCACCCTTTGTTGCACGATATGTGAAGTCCCGAGACGTGCCGAAAATCAAAAGGAAGCAAGCTTACGCGATCCGTGAAAGTTCCGTAATGTGACGGAAATCGAAAGGAGGTGTTTTTCGCGATCCGTGAGTTTCCGTAACTTCTTCGAAAGCTAAAAAAGAGTAAATACATAATCCGTGAAGATTCGTAACCTTGCAGAAAAAAATAAGTATCGTTACGAAATTCGTAAAGTTTCGTAACGTTACGGAAAAAGAAATACCAAAAAAGGTAAAAGGGGGTACAAATAGCAATCAGGCCCACTTGGGCCTTCCAGATTCTTCCTCCAGAAGGCAGTTGCTTCTGGAGGAAGCAACCTTGCTCGCCTGGGTGGCAAGCTCCTCCCCTATTTTGCTATAAATAGGGGGCGGAATGAAGGGAGAAGGGGTTCAGCCTTCTTGGCACTTCGTATTCTCTTAAATTTGCTGAGGAAAATTGTTTCCGTGAAGAAAATCGAAGCCGAGGCGCTTCCGTAACATTTCCGTAACGTTTCCGTGAGTAATTACGCGAAGATTTTCAACCGTTCTTCGACATTCATCGTTCGTTCTTCGTTTTCTTCAGTCTTCAAGTGGTAAGTACCTCAAACCGAGCTTTTCAATTCATTCTATGTACCCGTGGTGGTCCACATTTTGTTTCATGTATTTTTATTCTCGTTTTCTTTTACTTTCTGTACCCCCTTTTGACGTGCTTCAGTCATTTATTTAAGTCATTTCTCGCCTAATCAAAAAATAAAATAAATTTCCACCGAACATTTGAATTGTATCATCCGTTAATTTCTGTTAAAATGAATTCCGACCGTTCGGTCGTGCCGTAACCACGTTGGAAATAAAAAAAGGTAAAATAATAATATAATAGTCAAAAAATACCTTTTTAGTAAAATAAAGCGAAAAATCAATCGGACGTTTTCTATTTGGGATTTCTCATTCTTAATTGAATTGACTAATAACTAAAGTGAAACTAAGGCTAAAATCAACTCGCCTAGTCAAGCTCGTCCACAAAAAAATAGGGTTTTGAAAGTTTATCATTTCAGTTTCTTACCAAGTAAAATGGATCATTTTTAAGGTCCAACGCCTTAAAATAATCACCTTTCAAGTAAAAAGAATCGCTTGATTCACGCTTAAAAAAGAACTACGTAGGCCTGATTTCCTCTTTGATGGAGGGTACGTAGGAGCAAGAGCCCCGCTTTTGTCGACCTCAAAAAATAAAAAGAAATAAAAGTTAAGATAACACAATTTCACAATTCTAAAAAAATAGGCTGTTGTCCTTTGAGACAAACGTGAGAGGTGTTAATACCTTCCTCAAACGTAAATACAACTCCCGAACTTAGAATTTTCATTTTGATGACCGGTTTCCTTCGGTTTTTTCGACGTTTCCCACAAATAAACGTTGGTGGCGACTCCGCGCATCTTTCCTCCTTTGGAAAGCGTACCCGTGAGCCTCGCCTTCGCTCGCCTGCAAAAGGGCACGTTGTGACAGACCCATTTGGTGAAATAATCTATTGCCATAAGAATGAAGCGATGACCATTGGAAGCCTTGGGTTCGATGGCCCCTATGACGTCTATCCCCCACATGGAAAAAGGCCAAGGGGCGGACATGACATTCAGAGGATGTGGCGGGGCATTGACATTGTCCATGAACGCTTGACATTTATGGCATTTCCTTACATGGGTGCAGCAATCACTTTCCACGGTGAGTGATCGAGGCCGTACCCGAATCAAATAAACATGAAAATGCAGTAACTAGGAAGTGATCCTAGGTTGTTTCCCAATGAGCAGTGACAAACCAAATGTTCATAATATACTTGCAGTAACAGTAACGATTGGGGGGGGGGTGGTTGTTTGGTAATTAAAGAGCAGAATAAGAAAACTGGAATACGAAACTACTAATATTAAAAACGGGTTGTTTCCTCTGATTCAGAAGCCATTCTCTTATCCTGGGTTATGGAGAATTCGTCCCTAACAGTCAACCACTTAATCCAACCCTATTTCAATTTACTAAGCGAAAATCAACTTAGGGTTTTCAATACGTGATTAGGTACCACATACACCAGTTAGCCCTTCGTCCATTAAGCATGAACGCAAGTTAGGCTCAGAGGCAATTAATCGAACACGAAGCGTGCACTGATTAATATTCACGAATTTGGGATACTGGTGAAGGGAGAACTGCCAGGAAACCACATTACAAGCGAGACCTCAAAGAGAGTTGGGTTTCGTCCTCAAAAGGAAATAACACCAGAAAATCTAGCCTTCCATGGATTGAAACAGAAAACGCAATTGAAACATGAAGCAGAAACGTAAATGAACAGAAATGTAAATGAACAGAAACGTAAACGAACAGAAATGTAAAATGGAACAGAAACGTAAATGAGAGTAGAAGAAGAAGCAAGAACGAAATTGTAATTAGAAGCAGAAAACGTAAAATTGCATTACGAACTCAGAAGCATCAAAACAGAAAAACGAAAACCCTAAAACAAAGCTCTGAATAATGAATAGCATCACAGAATGCCCTGCACGAATCCCAAGGCAGCTATTTAAAAAGAGTCACTCAAAGTCACTGGGCCCTATTACAATACTGTGGCCCAAAATGAAATAAACACTGAACAACATAAAATAAAATTGCGAAATTTCCTAATTAGAAATTAACTAAGGTAAGCGCTGCTTTATTTGCCCTCTTCAAGTCCATAACCAAAATCCAGATTAAGCCCAATGTTTCATTAATTCCTGAAATTAGATTAAAAACATCAAATTAGCTAAATGAGCCCAAATAATAAAACTGCCTGATTAATTGGCAATTAAGACCAATCAGTAATTAAAATGGTGCAAAAAGGGTTTAGAAAATAGAAGAAAATGATGGCACATCAAAACCCCCCATACTTAGCCTTTTGCACTCCTGGGCAAAATGAAACAAAGAACAAAATCCAAGGATATCAAAGGGAGACAAACAAAAACATTCACATATTTCTCAATGAACATCAAGGAATGAAAGGAATGGGTAACATCTAACATAAGGAGATCCAAAAAGTCAAGACATTCATGAAAATCATCCAAGCAACCCAATCATGGCAAAATAGTTAATCAGCTCAAGAATGAAAAATTATAAAGCCTCACAAGATATACACTCTATCTCTCAAGTGTCTAGGCTACTATTTACCCTCAAAGCACCCATGAAAGCAAACACCACATAAACTTGGCAAGATTCTAAAATTGACAATCAACCCATAAACACAAGCACATGAGGATCAAAAGGTCTTTTAAGGTTGTAATGGGGCCAAGGACAAGGTATGGAAAAATATGGAATAAGTGGCTAAATCCCAAAGGGATAGAGGAGCAATGGGGAATAAGTGCATATTAAGAAAAAATAAGAAAATAAAAAGAAGTAAAGATAAAATTTAAACATGAAGAGTAAAACCAAGAGTTTCATCATTCTTGTGCCATTTAAGATCTTATTCACTCAACTTTATTGCTTTGCTTTTTTCTTTTTTTTTTCGATTTTTTTTTTTTGAATAGCCTTTGAGAAACAACATTTCATTCAGCATGTCCAACATTTAACCAATATACAATGTACATCAAGTATGGCCCAAAATACGTCATGAAGCATAGCCAACAAAACAAATTGTCCAATGAAACAAAAACCCCCCACACTTATTCCCAAAACAATTCCAAAGCTCCAAAATTCCTTAAGGATATGGTGATATCATGGTTTTTCACTTAAGGCTTGTAGTGAGCTTCAAAACAAGGAAAGGGAAACAAGGCTCAAAAGGGCTATCAAAGGAATTAATTCAAGGTAAGTCCATTTGGCTAGAAGCTTATAAGAACAAAATTGCCTCAATCATTTCCAAATATGCATGTGAATTAGGACGCATCGACAAGAATCAAGCCAAGGCTATTGTGCAAGCAATCAATGGGGCAAAACACACCAAATGATTATGATGATGGATGGCTCAAATTCTCACAAAGGTAAAATCATCACTTTCAAATTGAGCTTTCAAAACTATCATGACATGTAGAGAAGAATCAAGGATTTCAAGTCACAAAATGTCAAGAACTTTTATTTTCAAAACAATTACCCATTTCTTGAACATATCCTATAATTCAAAGAAAAACATGCAAAGTCGTACGTGTACACAAAATTGACCCAAAATATTAAACTAAAAATCCGACGAAACTAACAACATTAACAAATTAACACAACTAACAAATTAACAAAACCAACAAAACTAGCAAAATCGAAGAACACTCCCCCCCCCCCCCCCCCCCCATACTTAAACAACACATTGTCCTCAATGTAGCACAATTAAAAGATTAAAACCAATTAAATCATCAAAGAGAATCGGACAAGTGTAATAAAAGCAAAGAAGGAGATAGGAAAAGAAAAACTCCCTAAGTCATGGGGGAGGAAGAGTAGGGTGGAGTAAGGAAGTCTCTTCCACCACTACGTCCACTAAAGAAGGGTTCGTGAGGAATGGCTTAAGTCGATGTCCGTTGACCTTGAAGCTCTTGTTTGTGGAGTCGCTTTTGATTTCAACTGTACCATAAGGAAAAACATTAGTAACAACAAAAGGACTAATCCACTTAGACCTCAACTTACCACTCATGAGTCCAAGCCTAGAATTATACAATAACACTTTTTGCCCAACCACGAAGTCTTTTTTAACTATCATACTATCATGGAACTTCTTGGTCTTTTCTTTGTAGAACTTGGCATTCTCGTAGGCTTCTAGGCGGATTTCATCTAACTCACTCAGTTGCAACTTTCTTTCCTCACCAGCTTGATCCATAGAGAAGTTGCAAGTCTTCACTGCCCAGTAAGCTTTGTGCTCAATTTCCACTGGAAGATGACATGCCTTTCCAAAGACAACCCGATAAGGAGACATTCCTATGGGTGCTTTGTAGGCAGTCCGATGTGCCCAGAGAGCATCATCAAGCCTGGTACTCCAATCTTTCCTGCTTGGCTGCACAATCTTCTCTAAAATTCGCTTGATTTCTCGGTTAGAAATTTCTGCCTGTCCATTGGTCTGGGGGTGGTATGGTGTGGATACCCTGTGTACCACCCCGTACTTTTTAAGCAGGGCATGCATTGTCCTGTTGCAAAAATGGGTTCCTTGATCACTAACAATTGCTTTAGGTACTCCAAACCTGCAAAACAGATTAGACTTGACAAAGTCTGCGACAACTTTAGCATCATTAGTTCTAGTGGGCTTGGCTTCCACCCATTTTGAAACATAGTCAACTGCAAGGAGAATGTAAACATAACCAAAAGCGACAGGAAAAGGACCCATGAAATCTATACCCCAGACATCAAACACCTCACAGAATAGCATAGGTTGCTGAGGCATTTGTTGTCGCCATGTAAGTGTATTTCTTGCTCTCTGACACTGCTCACAAGTGCTGCAGATCTTCCACGCATCTTTAAAGATGGTGGGCCAATAAAAACCACAATCAAGCACTTTGCGAGCTGTCCTTTGAACACCCAGATGACCTCCCAGTGCGGAAGAATGACAGAACTGCAGGACTGAGTCAGTCTCATGATCTGGAATGCACCGTCTAATGACCTGATCACTGCACAATTTCCACAAGTAGGGGTCATCCCAAATAAAATGCTTAGCATCACTTTTAATTTTATCTTTTTGGGCCTTAAATGCTAAGGGAGGAAAAACAGAGGCAACTAAATAATTGACAATGTTAGCAACCCAGGGAGTAGAAAGAGAGTCAGAAATACTATACAATATATACAAATGATCATCCGGGAAATCATCCCGAATAGGTGAATCTGCATCAGAGGCACGTTCGATCCGACTCAAATGATCAGCAACTAGATTTTGTGCTCCGCTCCTATCACGGATCTCCAAGTCAAACTCTTGGAGCCAGAGCATCCATCAGATCAACCTAGGCTTAGAATCAGCCTTCTTCAACAAGTACTTTAGAGCTGCATGGTCAGTATAAACAATAATGCGAGTACCAAGCAAATAAGATTGAAATTTTTCAAGAGCAAAAACTATGGCTAGAAGCTCTTTCTCAGTAGTAGTATAATTTGCTTGGGCAGCATCTAAAGTCCTAGAAGCATAGTATATCACCCTGGGCAATTTATCAATTTTCTGAGCAAGGACAGCCCCCAATGCATAATTTGATGCATCACACATAAGCTCAAAAGGGGCTGTCCAATCGGGTGCCTGGATGATGGGGGTGGTAGTCAACGCTCTTTTGAGGCAATCAAAAGCCTCTTTGCATCTGTCATTAAAGTCAAACTCCACCTCCTTTTGCAACAAGTTGGACAGTGGAAGGGCTACTTTGCTAAAATCCCTTATAAAGCGCCTGTAGAATCCTGCATGACCAAGAAAAGATCGCACCTCTCGCACACAAGAGGGGTAAGGCAATTGTGAAATAACAGAAATTTTTGCAGGATCTACTTCAATACCCTTATTGGAAATAATGTGGCCTAAAACTATACCTTGCTCAACCATAAAATGACATTTTTCAAAATTTAGAACAAGGTTAGTTTCAATGCATCTATTCAAAACTTTTTCCAAACTATTCAAACAACCATCAAAAGAGGATCCATATACAGTGAAATCATCCATAAACACCTCTATGCAATTTTCTAAAAAATCACTGAAAATACTAATCATGCACCGCTGGAAGGTACCAGGGGCATTGCACAGGCCGAAAGGCATCCTCCTGTAGGCAAAACTGCCAAAGGGGCAGGTGGATGTGGTCTTTTCCTGATCCTCAGGAGCAATAGTAATTTGCATATAACCAGAAAAACCATCAAGGAAACAGTAGTGGGATTTACCTGCCAGGCGTTCAAGCATCTGGTCAATGAATGGTAGGGGAAAATGGTCCTTTTTGGTAACCTGGTTCAGCCTCCTATAGTCAATGCAGACTCTCCAACTGTTCTGCACCCGAGTAGGAATCAGCTCCTCCTTCTCATTTCTGATCACTGTGAGGCCAGTCTTTTTCGGGACTACCTGGACGGGACTCACCCATTGGCTGTCGGAGATAGGATAAATGATTCCAGCTTGCAAAGCTTGGTTATCTCTTTCTTCACTACATCAAGAATCACCGGGTTGAGTCTTCTCTGTGGCTGTCTTTCTAGTTTAGCTCCATCCTCTAAATTTATTCGATTCATACATGTGGATGGGCTAATACCAGGAATGTCCGCCAGAGTCCAGCCTATAGCCTTCTTATGCTTCTTGAGAACTGACAACAACTTCTCCTCTTGCTCATCAGCAAGGGAGGCAGATATAATCACTGGAAAACTCTTGCTATCATCCAAGTAAGCGTATTTTAAATTTGATGGCAGAGGCTTCAATTCTGGTGTGGTCGGCTGGACAGTGGTAGAAGGAGATGGTTTCTCAGCCTTTACCTCATAAAGAAAGTTAGAGGTATGTGTACTTCCTGAAACATGGTTAGTCCTATCTGACTCTATAAAATCAATCTCGAGAGGTAAAACACCACCACCAGACATGCAATCAATATCACTCTCAGATTCACTGTCAGCATCAAGTTCAGACATATGATCAAGTACAATTTCAGACTCAATGCATGAAGAGTGAGAAGCATGCAGATTAGAATAAAGATCAGTCATGTATTCATCAACAACATGGTCAATTATTTCAGCACGAAATACAGAAAGATCTTCAGATGGGTATTTCATAGCATCCAGAATATTAAAATGAACAGTTATATCACTAAATTCCATGGATAGTGTGCCTGCATAAACATCTATCTTAGTTCTAGCAGTTTTCATAAAGGGTCTGCCTAGAATGATGGGAACTGATCCTTGAGAAAATCCATCTTCCATATTCAAAATATAAAAATCAACAGGGAAAATCAGTTCACCAACTCTAACTAAGACATCTTCTATGAAACCAACAGGGTAGGCAACACTTCTATTAGCTAAATGAATTACCACATCAGTTGACTGCAAGGGGCCTAGAGATAGAGAATTAAAAATAGACAGAGGCATAACACTAACAGAAGCTCCTAAATCTAGCATGGCATTGTCAAACTTACTATTTCCTATGATACAAGGTATGCTGAATGTACCTGGATCTTTGCATTTTTCAGGAATTTGAGGAACAGATTTACCAATCAATGCGGAGACATTTCTGCCCATGCTAATCCGTTCACTTCCTTTAAGCTTCCGCTTATTAGTGCATAGCTCCTTCAAGAATTTGACATATCTTGGAATTTGCTTTATTGCATCCAACAGAGGTATGTTTACCTCTACCTTTCTAAACGTTTCCAAGATCTCTTTCTTTGCCTCTTCCATTTTTTTGTTGGAAACTGCTCTTGGAGGGAATGGAAGAGGGGGAATGTGCTGCTTCTGCAAATCAGAATTACCTGTGGAAGAAGATTCACCTGCACAGAAATTGTTAGGTAAATTTTTGTCATCACCTTTTTCTGGAATAGTGTGAAGTTTGGCAGGTTCATTTGCAGATGAGGAAGGTGCTACGGGTTAAGGTCCTTGACATTGCTTTCCCGACCTCAATGAAATGGCACTGACATTTTTGGGATTTTGGACAGCTAGAGAAGGCAGCTTGTCAGAATTCTGGGACTGTTGTTGATTCAATTGGGTAGCCAATTGTCCCATCTGATTGGTTAAGCTCTGAATGGAGGCTCTGGTCTCTTGTTGAAACTGCATGTTCTGCATAGTCATTTTCCTCACAAGTTCTTCGAGGGAAGGTTGTGGAGGGGACTCAACTGTTGGTTGTTTCTGGGGTTGTTGCTGTTGTTGGATTGGTGGAGGAATGTATGGTCTGCTTGGGCCAGCAGCATTTTGGAAGGAAGGAGCAGGCTGCTGTTGTTGTTGCTGAGGGCTGGACCATCTGAGGTTAGGGTGATTCCTCCATCCAGGATTGTATCTGTTGCTGGAGAGGTCATAATTGCTCTGCTGTGGTTGATTTTGCTGCTGAGGTTGAGGAGGTCTATTGAAAATATTTGCAGCATAAGCTTCAGGTTGCTCAATTGCTCCAGGTTGCTGCATGGAAGGGCAAAGGTCTGTATAGTGGTCAGCAGAGGAGCACAAACCACAAACCCTTGCGACAGGTACAGATTTTTGATTCAAGGCCAGCTGGGTTATCAAGTTAACCAATGCATCCAGTTTGCCTTCAAGCTTCTTAGTTTCAGATGATGCAGATGGGTTTGTAGCTACCTCATGCACTCCTCTAATGACTATGGCATCATTTCTGGCGCTAAACTGCTGGGAGTTGGAGACCATCTTCTCAATTAAATTTCTGGCTTCAGCAGGAGTCATGTCTCCAAGGGCTCCACCACTGGCAGCATCTATCATACTTCTCTCCATATTACTGAGTCCTTCATAAAAATATTGGAGAAGAAGCTGTTCTGAAATCTGATGGTGGGGGCAACTGGCACATAGTTTCTTAAATCTCTCCCAGTACTCATACAGGCTCTCTCCACTGAGTTGTCTAATACCTGAGATATCCTTCCTGATGGCTGTGGTCCTGGAAGCAGGGAAAAATTTCTCTAAGAATACTCTCTTAAGGTCATCCCAGCTCGTGATGGACCTTGGAGCAAGGTAATACAGCCAGTCCTTTGCCACTCCCTCTAATGAATGAGGAAAAGCCTTCAGAAATATGTGATCCTCTTGGACATCTGGGGGTTTCATGGAGGAGCAGACAATGTGAAATTATTTCAAATGTTTGTGCGGGTCTTCACCTGCAAGGCCATGAAACTTTGGAAGCAAATGAATTAGTCCAGTTTTAAGAACATATGGGACATCCTCATCAGGGTATTGGATGCACAAGCTTTCGTAGGTGAAATCAGGTGCAGCCATTTCCCTTAGAGTCCTCTCACGGGGTGGAGGTTGTGCCATGTTCTCAGAGTGTGCAAAATCTGAATGCTCAGAATCAGAATGCTCAAAATTATAATGCTCAAGATCAGGATGTTCAAAATCACCAATAACAGAATGCATAGCTTCACCAGTAATGGAATGCTCAGAATGATCAAAAGGTATAAAATGATGCCTAACTAATCTATGAAATTTCCTATCTATCTCAGGATCAAAGGGTTGTAAGTCATATGGATTGCCTCTAGTCATACACTACATTCAGCATGCACACAACTAGTTGACTTGAAATTTTGTGAGCAACCTTATAAAATGATGAGAAGATAGCACAAAAAATTTCAGACAAAAATTCAAAGTCTAACTATGAAAGCTAAAAATGGTAAGTTAAGAAAAATAAGTGAATAAAACTTGAAAAATAAAAAACTTTTGACAGAATCGCTTTTTTTGGACGATGGAGACCTCAGCCGGCCTATGGCATGCTGCCACGGCGTAGGAAATTTTTTTCTACCCCAAATGCATATATAATAATTGCGATTCTGATAACCAGAGCAAAAGTTATGGCCGTTTGAAGTTTTGACAAACACAAAATTTGCTACTTTTTTGGAACTTTCAAATCTGACCAAACTAAAGGCTCTAGCTATTTTTCCCACAAAATATGGATTAAAAGAAGTTACCACAAAAAAATTCAGCCAAAAATAACAACCCTAGCTACTAAAACAAAAAATCTCAAATAATTCAGCATGGGTGGTCGCTAAAATCCGTCTCTAATTGATTTATACTACTACTCTGTTTTTGCCGCAAGCACACTCTTCACAGCAAAACACCCAAGACTGAGACAGGGGAAACGCTTAATGGGAAAACTGAAACAGAACACACATTAAACAAAATACCAGGACACTAAACAACATTAACACACATACTAACACAATACTAACAATTAAACATAAAACACGAAAGGATTAAACACACAAGACTAGCTAGCTATTATGAACCTTTGGACACTGCTCCCCGGCAACGGCGCCAAATTTGATCGAGGCCGTACCCGAATCAAATAAACATGAAAATGCAGTAACTAGGAAGTGATCCTAGGTCGTTTCCCAACGAGCAGTGACAAACCAAATGTTCATAATATACCTGCAGTAACAGTAACGATTGGGGGGGGGGGGGTTTGGTTGTTTGGTAATTAAAGAGCAGAATAAGCAAACTGGAATACGAAACTACTAATATTAAAAATGGGTTTTTTCCTCTGATTCAGAAGCCATTCTCTTATCCTGGGTTATGGAGAATTCGTCCCTAACAGTCAACCACTTAATCCAACCCTATTTCAATTTACTAAGCGAAAATCAACTTAGGGTTTTCAATACGTGATTAGGCACCACATACACCAGTTAGCCCTTCGTCCATTAAGCATGAACGCAAGTTAGGCTCAGAGGCAATTAATCGGACACGAAGCGTGCACTGATTAATATTCACGAATTTGGGATACTGGTGAAGGGAGAACTGCCAGGAAACCACATTACAAACGAGACCTCAAAGAGAGTTGGGCTTCGTCCTCAAAAGGAAACAACACCAGAAAATTTAGCCTTCCATGGATTCAAACAGAAAACGCAATTGAAACATGAAGCAGAAACGTAAATGAACGGAAATGTAAATGAACAGAAACATAAACGAACAGAAATGTAAAATGGAACAGAAACGTAAATGAGAGTAGAAGAAGAAGCAAGAACGAAATTGTAATTAGAAGCAGAAAATGTAAAATTGCATTACGAACTCAGAAGCATCAAAACAGAAAAACGAAAACCCTAAAACAAAGCTCTGAATAATGAATAACATCACAGAATGCCCTGCACGAATCCCAAGGCAGCTATTTAAAAAGAGTCACTCAAAGTCACTGGGCCCTATTACAATACTCTGGCCCAAAACGAAATAAACACTGAACAACATAAAATAAAATTGCGAAATTTCCTAATTAGAAATTAACTAAGGTAAGCGCTGCTTTATTTGCCCTCTTCAAGTCCATAACCAAAATCCGGATTAAGCCCAATGTTTCATTAATTCCTGAAATTAGATTAAAAACATCAAATTAGCTAAATGAGCCCAAATAATAAAACTGCCTGATTAATTGACAATTAAGACCAATCAGTAATTAAAATGGTGCAAAAAGGGTTTAGAAAATAGAAGAAAATGACGGCACATCAGTGAGCCAGTAATAACCTTCTCTAAGGATCTTCCGGGCCATAGCATGCCCATTGGCGTGCGTTCCAAACGAACCCTCGTGGACTTCCTCGATCATGTGGTTCGCCTCTTTGGCATCCGCGCATCACAGGAGGGTCATGTCATGGTTTCTCTTATATTGTCATGTGGTTCGCCAACCTCCTCAATGTCCTTTTGTCATTGTCGGAAGCCCCCGGTGGGTACTCTTTGCTTTCAACGAATCGCTTGATATCGAAATACCAAGGCTTACCGTCCCGCTCCTCTTCCACCTGACAACAATGCGCGGGTCGGCCACGACACCAGAACTCAATGTATGGTAAATCCCCATGTGATGTTAGTTGGAACATGGACGCCAAAGTAGCAAGCGCATCCGCCATTTGATTTTCCTCTCGGGGAATGTGATGGAAGGAGATCTCCTCAAAGGAATTAGCCAACTCCTTGATATAGGCTTGGTAGGGTATCAACTTGGGGTCTCTAGTTTCCCATTCCTCTCTCAGGTGGTGAATCACCAGTGCTGAGTCCCTGTACACTTTGAGCAGTTTGACATTAGAGTCAATTGCCGCCTGGACGACCAGGGCACACACTTCATACTCAGCCATATTGTTGGTGCAGTCAAACCCCAGCCTGGCTGTGAAAGGTATACACTGATTGTCTGGAGAGACCAATTCTTCCCCAATGCCATGGCCTAGAACGTTTGACGCTCCATCAAACCACACGGTCCACTTGTCTCGATCCTCGTCTAGTTTTTCCTCAAACAAGGCCATGATGTCCTCATCTGGGAATTCGGGATGCATGGGCTAATAGTCGTTGAGAAGCTGCTGACCCAAATAATTTGCCAAGGCGCTTCCTTTTATCGCCTTTTGGGTGACGTAAACTATATCAAACTCGGATAGCAAGACTTGCCACCGGGCGATCCGTCCTGTGAGAGCAGGCTTCTCAAAGATGTACTTAACCGGGTCCATCTTGGATATCAACCAGGTGGTATGGCTCAGCATATATTGCCTTAGACGGTGGGACACCCAGACTAAAGCACAACACGTTCTTTCGAGCAGGGAGTAATTCATTTCACAGGCCGTGAACTTCTTACTCAAGTAGTAGACAGTGCGTTCTCTCTTCCCGGACTCATCATGTTACCCCAGCATACATCCCATCGACTCATCCAAAATCGTAATAAACAAGATGAGAGGCCTTCCGGGTACCGGCGGCATAAGCACATGAGGGTTCATGAGACACTGTTTGATCCTTCCAAACAACTCTTGACAATCCTCGTTCCAGCGGACAGATTGGTTTTTGCGTAAGAGTTTGAACAACGACTCACAAATAGCGGTGAGCTGTGATATGAATCTGGCAATATAATTCAAACGTCCCAGGAAACCTCGGACCTGCCTCTCGGTACGGGGTTCCAGCATCTCAAGGATAGCTTTCACCTTTTTGGGGTCCACCTCTATCCCTTTCTGGCTCACGATGAAACCTAGCAATTTCCCTGATTTGACCCCGAAAGTGCATTTAGCGGGGTTTAACCTCAATTGATACTTCCTAAGCCTTTTGAACAACTTCCGCAGGTTGACAAGGTGCTCCTCCTCAGTCTTAGACTTGGCAATTATGTCGTCCACATAGAGTTCGATTTCTCGGTGCATCATATCATGGAACAAAGCCACCATAGCCCGTTCATAAGTTGCCCCGGCGTTCTTGAGTCCAAAGGACATCACCTTATAACAGAACGTCTCCCACAGGGTGACGAAGGTAGTATTTTCCATATCCTCCGACGCTATTTTTATCTGATTGTAACCAAAGAACCCATCCATAAAGGAAAACAAGGCGAAATTGGTCGTATTATCGATGAGGATATCGATGTGCGGCAGAGGAAAATTGTCATTGGGACTGGCTCGATTCAGGTCCCGATAATCCACACACATTTGCACTTTCCCATCCTTCTTAGGGACCGGTATAATGTTGGCTACGCATTCTAGGTACCGAGCGACAACCAAAAAACCAACGTCAAATTATTTCTTTACCTCTTCTTTTATTTTCAAGGATGTCTCGGGCTTCATCCTCCTCAGCTTTTGTTTCACCGGGGAACACTCGGGATTTAGAGGTAATCTGTGTTGTACAATGTAAGAACTCAAACCGGGCATATCTTGGTACGACCAAGCAAAGATGTCTTGGTAGTCTTTTAGCAGGGCTATCAATTCTTCACGGATGGGTGTGGTCATACCCGTGCCTATCTTTACTTCTTTTTTCCCACTGTCGGTTCCTAAGTTCACTAGTTCTGTCTCTTCTTGATGAGGCCCCATCTCTTGGTCCTTATGGGCGACTATCTTCTCCAACTCCGGGGGAAGTCCCACATCCTTGTCCTCTTTATCCTCCGTCTGATCCGTTTCTTGCTCGAAATCGATGGTCGAGTCCCAGGTATTAGTACCTTCGAGGGACTCGTCATCGGATCTGGCGTTTTAAACGTAAAGAAATTAACATGCAAATGGATGAGAATGGGTAGAGATGTAGGAACAGATGAAGAAAGATCTTTGTATTATAAATTCAGGAACAAAAGACATAAAACCTTAACAAAAGGAAACTCTAAAGCCTAGGCCCAACTGTAGAGTTTAAAAGCTACAAAGGGTTACATTATGCTTGTCGCGTAAATGTCCGGGCGCTCCTCCACTCGCCAATTTCCTAGTCAGAAATCAGGAGGGCATGGTCGTACCAAATCCGACCCACTCGGAGAATCATCTTCGCATATCGCAACGACTTGGCCTTCGTGTCCTAGACCCGCGCTTATAAAGCTCCTACTGATGTGGTAGGGCGGGCCCCCTTCGACTTCTCGTCCCAATCGCGAGCCTTGACCTTCGCTCTTCCTTCCCGCAACGCTTTTCCTTATGTCCGCTTGTGTGGATTTATAGCCTAGCCCAAACTTCCCACGGTTTCCTCTAGCGCTTATTAGGATGGTTCTGCCACTGTTGTCTTTGCCTAAACCCATTTCGGGCTCATAACCATTCCCCAACATCACCCGGGCCACCATTACTGCCGTATCGGATAGGCAAGGTTGCCCAGAGAAGGAATCTATGGAGGCAATGCTTACCACCTCAAAAGACTGGAAGGCTGTTTCTAATGACTCCTTTGCGGCTTCCACATATGGCATAGAGGATGGGCAACTTACCAAGATGTCTTCCTTACCCGACACAATAACCAAATGCCCCTCTACTACGAATTTCAACTTTCAGTGGAGTGTAGAGGGAACAACTCCCACCGAGTGGATCCACGGGCGTCCCAAAAGGCAGTTGTAAGCGGGGTTAATATCCATTATTTGAAAGGTAACCTGACAGGTATGAGGGCCTATCTATACAGGGAGGTCGATCTCTCCCCTAACCTCTCGGCGGGTGCCGTCGAAGGCACGAACCACCATGGAACTTGGCTTTAGATGGGAAGCATTAAACGGTAATTTCTCCAACGTGCATTTGGCCATTACGTTTAAACTGGAACCGTTATCGATGAGCACCTTGGTCACGACGTGGTCCATGCATTTGACTGATACATGCAAAGCCATGTTATGCCCTCTCCCCTCGACAGGGATTTCTTCTTTGGCGAAGGCAAGATAGTTTTTGGCGGTGATATTATTGACGAGTCCCCCAAAGCCTTCTACAGAGATATCTTGGGCCACATGAGCTTCGTTCAAGACCTTTACTAGCAAAGCCCGATGAGGCTCAGAGCTCATGAGTAGTTCCAAAAGAGAGACCCTGGCCGTGGTTTTGTTGAGCTGCTCAATGACCTTGAACTCGCTTTGCTGAATAATGTGGAGAAACTCGCTTGCTTCCTCTAGCGACACTTCATTCTTGCCACAGCCATCCCTTTTCTCCGGAAGACCTTTCACTGGAATATCCTCGTTCGGAGTGAGGGTCGTTTTGTCATTTTGTTCTTCCACCACCTTTGCCTTCCCCTTAACGTTTGCGGGTTGAGTCGGCAGGTCGGGGGGTGCAAACACGTGACCGCTGCAGGTCACGCCGCTCAGCCCCGTGATATTGGTCACCTTGGCTGACAATGAGCTGATGTCGGTGGCCTCTTCTTTCCTTTCACTTGGAGGTGCATACCTCCACGGGACTGCGTGGCTATTTCGGTATGGGAAAGGAACAAGTTTAACTACCGAGGGGTATCAGGGCTTTTGTGGAGCTGCGTCCTTGGTGAAATATATCACTAAAGGTTTAGGCCTCCCAAAACTTCTTTCATCTGCGGACTGCATACATATATGCTGCTCTTCCCTCCCCTCATCGCCGACTTCCAGTCGGCCTTGATCTATCATCTGTTGCAAAAGGTCCTCCACTGCTAAACATGTTTCCATGTTATGTAGCTCGCCGGGATGCAACAAATAAGAATCCTCTTCATGCCCAACGTGGGGAATTACGCCCCCCTTTTGTAGGGCCTTATAGATAACCCTCCTAGGGGTCGTCACGTCCTTTAAAGGCTTAGACCTGCGTGGCCTATCCAACTCTACGGCATTAACTGCTCCCCCTCCATGATTGGTGAGCGGGTATGTTTTCACGTTGGGCCGATCCTCTTGAAACGTCAGCCATCCGGCGTCTATCAAATGTTGGACCTTGTATTTAAGGGCCAAGCATTTTTCGATGGAGTGGCCTGGGGTTTTCCCATGGTACACGCAAGTTATGTCAGGGTCATACCATTTTGGGAAAGGATGTTGGTAGATCTTCCCGGGAGTTATTACAGCCATTTGGTTGGCGATGAGGGACGGCAAGAGGTCTTCGTACGTCATTGGGATCGGGGTGAATTCTGGAATTGGCCATGGGGGAAAGTTCCTCCTCGCGTTGGAACCGGCGCCAAAGTGGACATTGCTAGCCGGGTGAGTCATGGTTGGAGCCAGAGCTTGGGGGGCGTCCCTCTGGATGGGGGTGGGTGCTCTAGGCTGTACGGGTACTGAATTGGAGGAGTTCTCGGCGCAAGCTGAGAAGCTCGGATGATGTTGCCCATACTGATGGGTACCATGAGAGGTCTGCGGTGGCTTGACCCTCGCGGGCACCGAAGTGACGGCATGGGTATCTCCTTCCTTCCTTTTTGCCCCAGTTGCTCCGATTTTCCTAGCATTGGTACTTGTAGAGGAGACGTAATTGAACTTCCCTCTCTTCAACCTTACTTCAATTCTTTCCCCAGCGAATACCAAGTCCGCGAAGCTGGAAGGCATATAGCCTACCAACTTCTCATAGTAAAACACTAGCAAGGTGTCTACCATCATGGTAATCATCTCCCTTTCGACCATGGGAGGGGAAACTTGTGCTGCCAAGTCTCTCCACCGCTGAGCGTACTCTTTAAATGTCTCACTTTCCTTCTTAACCATGTTCTGCAGCTGAGTGCGATCGGGAGCCATATCGGAATTGTACTGATATTGCCTAAGGAAGGCGGTAATCAGATCCTTCCAAGTACGGATGCGGGAAGCTTCCAGATTAGTGTACCAAATAACCACGGCTCCAGCCAAGCTATCTTGGAAAAAGTGCATTAACAACTTTTCATCCCTAGAATGTGCCCCCAGCTTGCGATAATACATCTTGAGATGGTTCTTAGGACAAGTCATCCCTTTGTATTTGTCGAAATCAGGTACCTTGAATTTTGGGGGGATGACGACATCCGGTACCAAGCAAAGATCCGACATGTCCACGAACGGATAGTCACTAAAGCCTTCAACAACTCTCAATCTCTCCTCGATGAGATTGAGTTTCCTTCTTTCTTCCGCCGTCGGGGGTGGTCCTTTTGTGGACAAGAATATTGGTTGTGCTGTGAGGTTGTGTTGAGGCAATGTGTTGGGTGTCGACCCCTCGACGGGGATCAGGGGGTAGAAATCGACATCCCCTTTGGCATACTCTCAATGATCCTCGTGGACCTCGTCGGGTTGTCGAGGAGGCTCCCCTTCAAGGATGGGGGTAGAGACATGACCCGTGTGATCATGCATGACTGGCGACGTGTAATTAGGCGGCAATCCATAAGGGTAAGCCACCCGGTTGTATCCCAAATGGGGGTTGCTGCTGTGCCCCACTGTGCTCCTTTCTCGTCCTACCGCATTTGGGGGAGGATGGTGCGCGGTAGCTAGGAGAGTTGGGTCTACTTCGGCAGCCGAACTAACAACGGCAATGGTGGCCACATTTTTCTCCATGAGTTGCCTCATTCCTAACATGGCCTCCATCATGGAAGCCATTTGCTCTTTCAAAGCTGACATGTCGGCTTTCATTTGTTCCCGTGTCTCCTCTTGATCACCCATCATTCTAGATTTGGATCTGGTGCGATAGGGATGCCTTGGGACGCGTTTAGTTATGGTGGTTTTCCTAAAAAACCAAACGTGAGGAGTAGGTAAAGAATGAATGCATGCTAGAGATAAAATGCGGGAGTGATTTGATTCGCACCGATCTTTGGAGTAAAAACATGGGATAAACTCATTTTATTCAGAAAGTTATAACTAGTCAAGATCCGAGTGACCGTACAAACTTCCTAGCGGTTTCTAATTATATGGGCCATTAAATCTATCATATGCTGACAATAGCCGAGAAGTCCGTGGATCTCCTCGGGGGCGGAGTAGGTGTCTGCCATTGCCTTGGCCTTGGCTAGCAATCGGGGAAGCTCTTGACTCCCGTTCAAGATAAGAGCAAATAGGTCTATCCACATTGTTGCCTCTTGATGTAAAGCGTCGATCACCCTTCCTCTAGCCTCCTTTTCCGCGTACACTTGGACATACTCATCCACCACTTTGTGCTCGTGGGTCGTGGCTAGATTTTGTTCTTCTTGGTACTTGCTGACGATGGCTAGCATGTTGGTCTCTGTCTCGCATAAACGCTGAGACAAGTTTCTTTTGGACCTTGAGCAAACAGCTAACTCCTCTTTCAAGACCATGCTATGTCCTCGTGATTGGTGTCTCTCTTCCCTTCGAAGCTTGAGCTCACTGTTGCTGCCCCACAAACGTCCATGAAATTTGTCACGACCGTGCTCTTCCTTGCGAGCCCTCTTGGTTTCTTGTTCAAGGGCTCCTGCGGTAGCTGCTTTTTCTTCTCGTAACCCGGCACACTCTTTCCGGACATCTATAGCGACCAACTTGAATTTTTCTTTGGCAGGTCTCGCTTTTCCTAGTTCGGTTTTTAGAGCTCGGACTACTTCATCCTCTTCCAGAGCTTCGAAGTTCACTTCGTTGATAATCTTTAACTTGGAGAGCCAATCTAACCCTCGTGTACGAACTTTTAGCCATTCATGATAACCACCAATGAAGCCATTACGAATGCCCCTAAGTTCTTTATCTTTCCTTAACGGGCTTTCCCATGCCTTATGGACTCTTTGTATAACCTTGAAACTTTGCGCGCCGAAATCTCTCACAAGGAAAGGAGAGAGGCTTTCTTCCGTTGGTGCTCCCCTCATAGGGTACCCTATTTTTCTTATAGCAAGCGCGAGATTGTAGTTAATGCAACCCCTCGTTCCTATCAACGGGATGTTTGGGTAATCCCCACATGAGAAGAGAACTCCCTCATTTCCTTCCTCCCATCATGGAAACCAGTTGATTGTTCTGCCTCCTATCCCAGCCAAGTGTTGGTCCCAATCTACTCTTCTCTTTTCGACACACGAGTGATGGCTTCGGAGCGGACATGGATGCCTTATGTCTTGTTGGAATAATTGTGAAACCAACCATACACAAAGAGCGGGTAAACAATAGATGATCCGTGCGCTACTCTTTTCGCACCTTCGGTCAAATGTGTCAAATAAGTCCAACAAGATAGCTACCACTGGGCTCTCTTTGCTATGGTGATATGCAAGGAAAGCATCAATTGCAGCTAGGTCCACCAAACCATCCACATTTGGAAAGAGGACAACCCCAAAGATTAGCAATGCTAATACGTCCATAAACGGGACCCACTCCTCTTGATTCGCCATATCCCTCGCCTTGTCTTTTATGTACTTTCGTGGTAGGCCCACTATGCCATTTCGAGTTTGCTTTACACGATCCAATCCTCTCGCCGAATCCCTGACCACAACTGCAATCTTGCTCAAGGAGGGAAGAAATCCAGAGAAAAGGTACGGTTTCCTTCCCCCAAGAGGACATCCTAGAATCTCCTCAAATTCTTCAACAGTCGGTACTAATTGGAACTCTCCAAACGTGAAGCATCTCAAGGGCTGGTCATAGTATTGGGTGAGTGATACAATGGCTTCTGTGGATATCTCTGCTATGGTCAAATCTAAGATCTTTCCGTATGCCTAGCGGAAGGCTTGCATTTGGAGAGGTCCCATCAACCACCCCAACTCCTTAATGCTGGTGATATCTAGGCCCTTAATCTTGACTTAATAAAACCTTTTCCCAGTTTGATTTGTTCCCATGTTTACTAAAGTGAAACAAAAACCCAGTGCGAATCAAAACTCCGACATCTATCATGGGTGGAATGGATGAATGCATGAAGAAATGCATATGACATAGATGCAATTTATGAATACGGGAGCCCGGGAAATTGTCTCCTTCTTAGATACATCGTCTTGGGGTAGCACGGTGCCCGACGTATGTATTTAAGAAGGTGACACGGATCCTCCGTTAGTTTGCCAAAGAGAGGGGATCAAGACGAACCTATGCATGATGCATATGCGAAAGGCACAACACGGGGATGTACATAGTACGACAATATTCACAAACAAATATAATCAAAGGGGTTCACGACATTTGACCACATCCATGGCAGTATGAAAAAAATGGCATGTAGCGTGCTTGCTTCGTGCCCCTATTTTAGGAACCTACATGGGAGAGAACTAAAGGGGCTTTTTAGTGATAATTCCCAAGGTGGTCATATCTTCTTGATGGTCTCTAAAGGTATTGTCATACCCTAATTTTGTCCGGGGACCATCCATTGTTGGGATGCGACCCTCGTTTGACCACTTCGAGGTACTTGGCACCCATCGTTAGGCAATTCGTGAAGTTCCGAGACATGCCGAAAGTCAAAAAGAAAGCATTGTAGCACAATCTGTGAAGTTCCGTGACATTCCGAAGGCAAAAGAGGGATGATTACCTAGTCCGTAAGGTTTTGCAACATTACGGAAAAGAAAACAAGTATCATTACGGAATTCTTAAGTTTCCATAAAGAATCACCAAAAAAGGGCAGGGGGTGTATTTAGTAAAAATGGGGGTGCAAATAGCAACCAGGCCCACTTGGGCCTTCCAGAATATTCCTCCAGAAGGCGGTTGCTTCTGGAGGAAGCAACCTAGCTCGCCTGGGCGAGCTGGGTGGCAAGCTTCTCCCCTATTTTCCTATAAATAGGGGGAGAAGTGAAGGGAAAAAAATGTTCAGCCCTCTTGGTAATTCGAGATCACTTGAAATTAGTGAAAAAAATTGTTTCCGTGAAGAAAATGCAAGCCAAGGCGCTTCCGTAACGTTTCCGTGGGTGATTTCGCGAAGATTTTCAACCATTCTTCGACGTTCTTCATTTGTTCTTCGTCGTTCTTCGGTCTTCAACCGGTAAATTCCCGAAATCGAAATTTTCAATTCATTCTTTGTACCCTTAGTGGTCCTCATTTGTTTTCACGTGCTTTTATTTTCATTTCATTTACTTTCCGTACCCCTTTTGACGTGCTTTAGTCATTTTACTTAAGTCATTTTCTCGCCTAATAAAAAATAAAATAAATTTCCACCGATCATTTGAATTGTAACATCCGTTAATTTTTGTTAAAATGAAATCCGACCGTTTGGTCATGCCATAACCACGTTGGAAACCAAAAAGAGGTAAAATAATGATATAATAATCGAAAATATCTTTTAGTAAAATAAATCAAAAAAATCAATCGGACGTTTCTCTTTGGGATTTTTCTTTCTTAATCGAATCGACTAATAACCAAAGTGAAACTAAGGCTAAAATCAATTCATAAACCAAACTTTTGTCATCGCCTAAAAAAGCCATTTCAAAGGTCCAACGCCTTGAAGTGGTCTTTTCCGCTTTTATTGGTTAAGTGAAGATTTCTAAAAAGCCTAAAATCAATACGTAACTTTGTTACCTCTTTCAAAAATGAAGAAATCATTAATGGTCCAACGCCTTAATGTTTTTCTCACTTTTCAAAAGAATCGAATGATGGTCTAATGGTCCAACGCCTTAAAATGACCTTTCATTCAATAAAAACATATTTTGCGAAAAAGGATAAAAAATAACTCAACCAAAACGCTTTGTTCACAAAAGAACTACGTAGGTCTGATTTTCTCATCACAATTGAGGAATACGTAGGAGCAAAGGGAAATGCCCTTGTCGACCACAAAAAGATAAAAATATAAAAAAGCATGAAAAAGACATAAGAACGTAAAAAGGGAAGAGAATATAAATTGAAGTCATATTTGCACATTTGATTAAAGGCTGTCGTCTCTTGTGACGGACGTGTGGGGTGCTAATACCTTCCCCGTTCGTAAATACAACTCCCAAACCTTTCACTTAAAGTTCGTAGATCACGTCTTTTCCGGTTTTTCCGACGTTTTCCTCAAATAAACATTGGTGGCGTTTCCGCGCGTATTCCTTTCTTGGAACACGCACCCGCGAGTCACATGTCGCCCTCCCGCTGAAGGGTAGGTTGCGACAGGTATCATCCCTTTTGAAGAACATATTGCAGCAGTAGGGACTACTAGCAACAATATGTTATCAAAGAGAAAAACTCTAGATGAGGGTTCACTGTAATCAAGCCAGTCGGAGACCTAGCATGACCACAGATTCACCTCCACTCCTTATGTTCCCATGGACCCGGGTATAGGGCCCCTTTTCAACTCATCGTGTGTGCAAATAGTTTTGGTGTTTGTGTGCATCAAATGAATAAATATTTACCTCATGCATACATTTTAAAACACACTAAAAGCATCAAAAGAGTTTATATATACAAGAACATAAGGAAAAATGTCAGAGTAAATGAACAAAAGGGAAATCACGATAAGCAATGCACACATATTAAAATGGCCTAACTCTCTAAAAATGGTCCCCAGTGGAGTTACCAACTGTCGCAACCTACCCTTCGGCGGGAGGGCGATGCGTGACTCGCGGGTGTGTCTTCCAAGAAAGGAATACGAGCAGAGTCGCCACCAACGTTTATTTGAGGAAAACGTCAGAAAAATCGGAAAAGACGTGGTCTACAAACTTTAAGTGAAAGGTTCAGAAGTTGTATTTATCCACGTGGAAGGTATTAGCACCCCACACATCCGTCACAAGAGATGGCAGCCTTTAATCAAATGTGCAAATATGACTTCAATTTATGTTATCTTCCCCTTTTTCACGTTCCTATGCCTTTTTATGCCTTTTATATATTTTTAATCTTTTTATGGTCGACGATGGTGTTTCCCTTGCTCCTACGTATTCCTCAATTGTGATAAGGAAATCAGACCTACGTAGTTCTTTGAGAACCAAACGTCGATTAAATTGTTTTTATCCTTTTTTGCAAAATATTTTTTTATTGAATGAAAGGTCATTTAAGGCGTTGGACCATTAAACAATCTTTCTATTCTTTTGAAAGGAGAGAAAACATTAAGGCATTGGACCATTAAGGCATCTACGTTTAACCAATAAAGGCGGAAAAGACCATTTTAAGGCGTTGGACCTTAAAAATGGCTTTTTTAGGTGATGACAAAAGTTTGATTTATGAATTGATTTTAGCCTTAGTTTCACTTTGGTTATTAGTCAATTCGATTAAGAAAGAAAAATCCCAAAGAAAAAACGTCCGATTGATCTTTTTGATTATTTTACTAAAAGATATTTTTTTATTATTATATTATTATTTTGCCTCTTTTTGGTTTTAAACGTGGTTACGACATGACTGAACGGTCGGATTTTATTTTAACAGAAATTAAAAGATGTTACAATACGAATGATCGGTGGAAATTTATTTTATTTTTGATTATGCGAGAAAATGACTTAAATAAATGACTAAAGCACGTCAAAAGGGGGTACGGAAAGTAAATGAAATAAAAATAAAAGCATGCGAAACAAATGAGGACCACTAAGGGTACATAGAATGAATTGAAAAGTTTGATTTCGGGAACTTACCAGTTGAAGACTGAAGAACGAACGAAGAATGATGAAGAATGGCGAAAAACCTTTGCGAAATCGCCCACGGAATCGTCTTGGAAGCGTTACAGAAGCGCCTCAGCTTGGATTTTCTTCACGGAAACAATTTTTCTCACTAATTTTAAGTGATCCTCAGATACCAGGAGGGTTGAACATTTTTGTTCTTCCATCCTTCCCCTATTTATAGGGAAAAGAAGGAGAAGCTTGCCAACCAGCTCGCTCAGGCGAGCTCGGTTGCTTCCTCCAGAAGGCACCACCTTCTGGGAAACTTCCTGGAAGGCCCAAGTGGGCTTGGTTGCTATTTGCACCCCCAGTTTACTAAATACACCCCCTGCCTTTTTTGCTGATTCTTTTTCCGTAACGTTACAAAACTTTACAAATTTCGTAACGATACTTGTTTTCTTTCCGTAATGTCACGGAACCTTACGGATTACGTAATCATCCCTTAAAGGAACTTCACGGATTGTGCAACAATGCTTCCTTTTGACTTCTGGCATGTCACGGAACTTCACGGATTGTGCAACAATGCTTCCTTTTGACTTCCGGCATGTCACAAAACTTCACGGATTGCCTAACGATGGGTGCCAAGTACCTCGAAGTGGTCAAATGAGGGTCGCATCTGATGCAATCCTACCCCCCAAGGGCATTGCATAGAAGACTCCAAGAAGATTGGGCCAAAGATGCAAGAGAAGGCCCTAGGGTTCTCATGAGCCTTAGGGTAGATTTCAGGCCCATGGGCTAAGTATGAGCCCACTTATCTTTGTACATATTAGATTAAGGTTTCATTAATTTTGATCCTTGTATTTAGGGCTCCATAATGTAGGTAGGGTACCCTAGAAATATAAGATTTTTCAGCCCTTGTATTTTAGGGCACCTAGACTAGTTTTTGTATTAGGGGCAGTTTTAAAATTTCACATGCACTAAGTGAATATTTGATGTGTGTGTTGGGAAATAAAATTTAATTGAATTGGTAGAAGCCCAATCCAATTAAATTTTAGAGGGGGAGGTGAGCATTTGCTTACTACACCCCATTGCCACATCATATAGTCACACTATGTGCATGTCCTTCATGCTTTACATGCCTCATGACACCTAAGCACACTTAGTGGAGAATCTTGGAATTGATCTTGGATTAGTGGGCTGAACCATAACTAAAATTCACTAATCATAATTAGTGAAATTTTGGCTCCAAAGTTTGGCTCCACAAATTCAATTTCAAATTCAAGTGAAATTTGAATTGAAATTCAAATTTCCCTCCAATTTTGTGTGACACTTAGGCTATAAATAGAGGTCATGTGTGTGCATTGTTTCAACTTTGATCATTTGAATATTAAACTTCAGATTTCAGAGCTCATTTAGAGCACAAAATTTCGTGCTCTTCTCTCCCTCTCCCTTCATTCATCTCCTTCTTCCTCCAAGCTCTTATCCATGGCCTCCTATGGTGGTGAGCTTCTTCTAGACTCATCTTCTCCTTGAAGTGGCGTTTCCTCTCTCTCTTCCTTTATCCATTCCGCTGCCATTCATCTTCCAAGAAGCAATGGAATCCATTGATGAAGAAGATCCTAGGCCTACAAGCTCCAATGGAGCTTACATCATGTGGTATCAGAGCATCTTCATCTAGGTGATGTTCTTTTGCTTCCTCTATCTTTTTGTTCGGTGTATTCTCTTTAATTCCTTGTTCTTCATCTTATTCTCCTTGTATATCCTCCATTGTCTTGTGGTTTGGTGTTGCTTAGAGTAGATTCAAAAAAAAAATAAACCGATTAAATCTTAGATCTACACTTGTTCTTGCATTTCTATGGTTCAAATTTTGTAGATCTACTCTTGAAACATGTTTTTTGTGTTGATTTTAGGTTCTATCATTTTTCATTCATAATATTCTTGTGCTGAACCTTTAGATATAAATTTTCTTCCAAAATATTGATTAGAAAAAAAAACACAAAAATCTAAGTGTAAATCACTTAATCCATGTTGTCTTAGAGTCATGTTTAGTCATAGTAATTGTCACATTATGTTCTAAGTTTGTGTTGAATTTTATTTTGTTGATTGAATTCTAGATACATTTGTTCATGTATTCTTGTCATTCTTAGCCTATCTTTTGAATTTTGAGTCTAATTCATGCATGTTATTTAGTTCATAACATGTTCTAAATCAATTCCTAGAAGTAGTCTTGTTCTTGAACTTTTTTTTTGTTTTCTAAGTTTCCTACATGATGCCTATGATGAAGTTGAGTTGTGGTGCTGAGTTATGGCTGGATTTGTGAATCAAAATAAGTCTTAAGCTCTCTTGAATTGTGTTATTCAAGATAATTGAGCATGAGCAAACACAAATTGTAACTATCCAAGCCTTAAGCAACATAAACACTACTCTTGATTTCTAGGTTGAAATCGCTGGTGCTGGCAGCTTTAACATACAAACTTGTATAAATTACTGTGAATTGGTCACTACGTTTTTTAAGCTGAAAGTTTTACTGAATTTTCTAGACATCTGGACCAAAATTATAAAAAAAGAACCAAGCGATTTGGATTAAATGAAAAAATAAGAAAAATCGCACAAGTTGGCAGAAAAACCAGTGTCCAGGAAAAAAAAAGTGAAAGGAAAGTGTGCTTGTTGTTTTGGCTCAAAATTTGTTCTATAATTGGTGCCTATTTTATACCAATCCTAGTTCTGAAATTTCAATTGAAAATTATTGTGAAAACAAGTGCCAAAACTAGAGGTTTCTTGAGTCTTTTTTTAGAGTTTTTCTACTCTACTCTAGAGTCATTCTAGGTTTCTCTTTGAGTCCTAGCTTGCTTTTTTGTGCTTTTCATTGCTTTAATTGTTGAATAATCCTTGGAAATTTGTCTTGTTAAAACTCTATTGGTTTAGCTTTCATTTCATTTTTTTGGTCTTTGGTTATTGCTTGTCTCTTTGTTTCCTTGCTTGTGAGTTGCCATATAGGGAGTTGGAAAGGAGGATTGGTGCCATATCTTGGAGAATTTGAGTCAAGAAGCAAGTGGCCAACCACCTTAAGAGCTATTGGACTAAGAAGCACTCCAAATTGAGTGAAATACTAAAGAGAAAATAGCCACCACAATTGAGGACTTTTTTTTTTGTAATTTTGTAATTGGCAATTTGTTTTGCTTTCAAATTTTGTAACAAAAAGGCCTTTCATTGGAAGTAAGTTGGGAGCCTCCAATAGGTCACCCTACTTCCATTTGTGTGTAAACATTTTAGGCAATTTTCCCTTAGGACAGTGAGTGTTTTTTTTTGGAACCTTAAATGAGGTCATCCAAACACTCTTAGGATCCGCCTAGTTTTCATTTCTTGCACTTTAATTTCTTGCTTACTTTCATAACTTATTTCCTTTACCCTCCATTGTCAAACCGCCTAGATATCTTGCCTTTTACCAATTAGTTTTTACCTTATCTTTCACACCTCTTTTAGTGTTTATTTTGGCTAGTTTCAACCATAGTTTTTTTTACCTTTTTTTCAAACCCCCAACAAGAAAGAACCATAACTTAGGAACCAACATGAGTCTTCATTCTTCATCTAGTGTTAATGGTGAGGGTTCTACTCCTAAGGACCCCTTGTATAAGATATTAGATGAGTTGAGATCCCTTAAGTTGTGGAAAGAAAAACAAGAGAGAAAATAAAAAGGTAAAAAAAGAGTGGAAGAAATAAGTCAAGATGAAAGAGAGAAAATAAGAGAGGAAGAAAGAAGAAAAATAATGAAAGAAATGAAAAGAAAAAAACATGCCTCCTATAGTAGTCATGACTCTTGCAAGAGTTTAAGTGAAGAACTTAGCGACTATTATAGAGGGCGTCATAGTTCACATACTAAACATCACTACCAAAGAAGAGAAAAGGATAGAAGGCCTCAAGAGGTTAACATTAGTCTCCCATATTTCCATGGAAAAGATAATCTTGAGGTTACTTAGATTGGGAAATGAAGGTTGAACAACTCTTTGCTTGCCATCATATTAGCGAAGAGAGAAAAGTTCCATTGGCTACCCTTAGCTTTCAAGGGTATGCCCTCTATTGGTGGACTTCCCTTGTTAGGGAACGAAGGATTCATGGGGATCCTCCAGTAGAGTATTGGAATGATCTTAAGAGTGCCCTTAGGAAGAGGCACATTCCCTCCTACTATGAAAGGGAGCTTATGGACAAGCTCCAAAGGCTTAGACAAGGGAGCATGAGTATTGAAGAATATAGAAAACAAATGGAACTACTCTTTTTAAGAGCTGGACTTAGGGAAGAGGAAAGAACAAGCATAGCTAGGTTCCTTAGTGGACTTAATATGGAAGTGAGGGACAAGGTTGAACTCCTTCCATATAGGGACCTAGATGAGCTAGTCCAACTTTGTATAAGAGTGGAGCAACAACTTAAAAGAAAGCCTTCTTCAAAATCTTGTGGCTCTCACTCTTATCCAAGGAAGGACCAAGCCCATGGAATTTTGGGGGCTGCACCTTCAAAACCTAAGGAAGATAAGGGTAAGACCATAGAGAAATACACCCCTAAGACTAGTTCCCAAGAAAGGACTAGCAATATTAAATGCTTCAAATGTCTTGGGAGAGGTCACATTGCCTCTCAATGCCCCACAAAGAAAACCATGATCATGAGGGGTCGAGACATTTATAGTAGTCAAGAGGAGACAACTTCTTGCCCTTCCTCCAGTGGAAGTGAAGATGAAGTAAGGGGTGAAGAGTCTAGTGAGGAAGTCTACCCCCATGAAGAAGGTGACCTCTTAATGGCTAGAAGGCTCCTTGGAGGTCAATCTTGTGATCTATCTCAATCCCAAAGAGAGAACATCTTTCATACAAGATGCAAAATTTTAGATAAAACTTGTTCTCTCATTATGGATAGTGGATCTTGTTGCAATTGTTGTAGCACAAGATTAGTTTCCAAGTTGAACCTCACTATCATTCCCCACCCAAAACCTTATAAACTTCAATGGCTCAATGAGCAAGGGGAAATGATAGTTAACCAACAAGTGAAGATACCTTTCTCCATTGGGACATATAAGGATGAAGTTAATTGTGATATAGTTCCCATGGAGGCAGGACATATTCTTTTAGGAAGGCCATGGCAATTTGATAGGAAGATCATTTACAATGGCCTAACTAATGAAATTACCCTCACCCATCTTGGCACTAAATTTTTGTTGCATCCTCAAACACCTTCACAGGTGGCCAAAGATCAAAATAACTATGAAAGATAAGAGGGATGTGGAAGAAAAACTAGAAAAACAAAAAAAAAGAAGGATAGTAAGGCCTTGTCTTCAAAGGCCAAGGGGAAGGAAAATGAGGAAAAGGATTCCTCCAAGAAGATTGTTAAGAAGGAAAATCATTTTGCAACAAAAAGGTGATATTAAAAGAGCACTTCTTCTTAAACAATCTTTCTACCTTCTCCTATCAAGGGAAACATCCCTTAGCACCGCCATACCTCTTGAGCTTGAGGTTATTCCTCAAGTCAAGGAGTTGTTGGATGAGGGTTTTGTTCGCAAGAGCTTAAATCCTTGTGCTTTGTTGGTGCCTAAAATAGGTATTATTAGGCACCAAATCCCTATGATAGGTGGTATGATGAATATGTTGAGTGGTGCAACACTCTTTTGTAAAATCACTCATGCATCCAACATCTTCATGGTTTGTGTACATAGGGACTCATTAGGTAGGTTTGTTCTTATTTTTTGTTTCAATGCAAACCTAGGTGCTCATGTGGGACACGTTAGGTTTGTCGTAATTTTTTGAAGGAATAATCAACATGAAAATAAAGAGAAAGGTATATTTTATTCCATTACTTTCCTTAACTTTTTAAATAGTGATCAAGGGCTTCCCATGGACCCTAAGAGAATAAAGGTCATTCTTGAGTGGCCTACTCCACCAAGTATAAAGGAAATTTGGGGCTTCAATATCTTAGCAAACTTTTACAAAAGATTTGTCCCATATTTTTCTATACTTGTAGCACCACTCATTGAGTGGGTGGGGAACTATATTCTCTCATGGGAAGATGGCCAGGAAAGGGGTTTTCAGTCCTTACCATACTCTAACATACCCAACATCACTAATACATATGTTTTTATTCTTTTTACAGGTGTTGAGGAAAGAATCCATGAGTTTCAAGAACCTCTGGATTTGAGGTCAAATCCATTTCAAGGGGGAGGGAATGATGCAATCCTACCCCCAAGGGCATTGGATAGAAGACTCCTAGAAGATTGGGCCAAAGATGCAAGAGAAGGCCCTAGGGTTCTCATGAGCCCTAGGGTAGATTTCAGGCCCATGAGCTAAGTATGAACCCACTTATCTTTGTACATATTAGATTAAGGTTTCATTAATTTTGGGCCTTGTATTTAGGGCTCCATAATGTAGGTAGGGTACCCTAGAAATATAGGATTTTTCAGCCCTTGTATTTTAGGGCACCTAGACTAGTTTTTGTATTAGGGACAGTTTTAAAATTTCACATGCACTAAGTGAATATTTGATGTGTGTGTTGGGAAATAAAATTTAATTGAATTGGTAGAAGCCCAATCCAATTAAATTTTAGAGGGGGAGGTGAGCATTTGCTTACTACACCCCATTGACACATCATATAGTCACACTCTGTGCATGTCCTTCATGCCTTACATGCCTCATGACACCTAAGCACACTTAGTGGAGAATTTTGGAATTGATCTTGATTTAGTGGGCTGAACCATAACTAAAATTCACTAATCATAATTAGTGAAATTTTGGCTCCAAAGTTCGGCTCCACAAATTCAATTTCAAATTCAAGTGAAATTTGAATTGAAATTCAAATTTCCCTCCAATTTTGTGTGACACTTAGGCTATAAATAGAGGTCATGTGTGTGCATTTTGTCAACTTTGATCATTTGAATATTAAACTTCAGATTTCAGAGCTCATTTAGAGCACAAAATTTCGTGCTCTTCTCTCCCTTTCCCTTCATTCATCTCCTTCTTCTTCCAAGCTCTTATCCATGGCCTCCTATGGTGGTGAGCTTCTTCTAGACTCATCTTCTTCTTGAAGTGGCGTCTCCTCTCTCTCCTCCTGTCTCCATTCCGCTGCCATTCATCTTTCAAGAAGCAAAGGAATCCATTGATGAAGAAGATCCTAGGCCTACAAGCTCCAATGGAGCTTACATCAGCATCCCAATAAACAGATGGTCCCCAGACGATATTAGGGTATGACACTGGTGATATCTAGGCCCTTAATCTTGACTTGATAAAACCTTTTTCCAATTTGATTTGTTCCCATGTTTTACTAAAGTGAAACAAAAACCCAGTGCGAATCAAAACTTCGACATCTATCATGGGTGGAATGGATGAATGCATGAAGAAATGCATATGACACTGATGCAATTTATGAATACGGGAGCCCGGGAAATTGTCTCCTTCTTAGATACAATGTCTTGGGGTAGCACAGTGCCCGACGTATGTATTTAAGAAGGTGACAAGGACCCTCTGTTGGTTTGCCAAAGAGAGGGGATCAAGACGAAACCCGTGCATGATAAGGCACAACATGGGAATATACATAGTACGACACTATCCATAAACAAATATAATCATAAGGGTACATGACATTTTGACTATATGCATGACAGTGTCAAAAAAAATGGCACGCTGCATGCTTGCTTCATGCCCCTATTTTAGGGACCCATATGGGAGAGAGTTAAAAGGGCTTTTAACGATAATTCCCAAGGTGGTCATATCTCTCTTGATGGTCTCTAGAGGTATCATCCCCTTTGAAGAACATATTGCAGCAGTAGGGACTACTAGCAACAATATGTTGTCAAAGAGAAAAACTCTAGATGAGGGTTCACTGTAATCAAGCAAGTCGGAGACCTAGCATGATCACAGATTCGCCTCTACTCCTTAAGTTCCCACGAACTCGGGTATAGGGCCCCCCTTTTTTTTCAACTCACCGTGTGTGCAAATAGTGTTGGTATTTGTGTGCATCAAATGAATAAATATTTACCTTATGCATACATTTTAAAACACCCTAAAAGCATCAAAAGAGTTTATATACACAAGAACATAAGGAAGAAAGAAGAAAAGACAAAGAAGGGAAGTCATAGTAAGGAAAGCACACTGATTGATTGGCCTAACTTTCTAAAAACAGTCCCCAGTGGAGTCGCCAACTGTTGCAACCTACCCTTCGGCGGGAGGGCGACGCGAGACTCACAGGTGCGTCTTCCAAGAAAGGAAAACGCGTGAAGTTTCCACCAACGTTTATTCAAGGAAAACGTCAGAAAAATCGGAAAAGGCGTGGTCTACGAACTTTAAGTGAAAGGTTCGGGAGTTGTATTTATGTACGGGAAAGGTATTAGCACCCCACACGTCCGTCGCAAAGGACGATAGCCTTTAATCAAGTGTGCAAATATGACTTCAATTCATGTTATCTTCCCTTTGTTTTATGTTCTTACGTATTTTTATGCCTTTTTATATTTTTTATCTTTTTGTGGTTGACAAGGGTGTTTTCCTTGCTCCTATGTATTCCTCAATTGTGATAAGGAAATCAGACCTACGTAGTTCTTTGAGAACTAAGCATTGGTTAAGTTGTTTTTATCCTTTTTGCAAGATATATTTTGATTGAATGAAAGGTCATTTAAGGCGTTGAACCATTAAACAATCTTTCGGTTCATTTTGAAAGGAGAGAAAACATTAAGACATTGGACCATTAATGATCTCTTATTATTTTTGATAGAGGTAATAAAGCTACATGCTGATTTTAGGCTTTAGAAATCCACGTTTAACCAAATAAAAGCAGAAAAGACCATTTCAAGGCGCTGGACCTTAAAAATGGCTTTTTAGGCGATGACCAAAAGTTTGATTTATGAATTGATTTTAGCCTTAGTTTCACTTTGGTTATTAGTCAATTCGATTAAGAAAGAAAATCCCAAAGAAAAACGTTCGATTGATTTTTTTATTATTATTTTACTAAAATATATTTTTTTATTATTATATTATTATTTTGCCTCTTTTTTTGGTTTTAAACGTGGTTACGGCATGGCCGAAGGTCGGATTGTTGAATTAATTATTCCTATACCTTTACTAATTAAAAATTTACTCTTCTAAGGCTTTTACTTATGTTGTTAAGAGAATAAATAGTAGAAGAGAAACTTAACCAAAAGTAAAAGCGGAAATTAAAATGCATAGCGGAAAGTAAAAGAGTAGGGAAGGAGACAAACACACAAGAGTTTTTATACTGGTTCGGCAACAACCCGTGCCTACATCCAATCCCCAAGCGACCTTCTGTCCTTGAGATTTCTTTCAACCTTGTAAAAAAAACCTTTAACAAGCAAAGATCCACAAGGGATGTACCCTCCCTTGTTCTCTTTAAACCTAGTGGATGTACCCTCCACAAGAACAGATCCACAAGAGATGTACCCTCCCTTGTTCTCAGTCAAACCCAAGTAGATGCACCCTCTACTTGTACCACAAAGGATGTACCCTCCAATGTGTTAAGACAAAGATCTCAGGCTGTTAAACCTTTGATACTTTGTGAATGGGCATACAAAAGAATTCTCAGGCGGTTAGTCCTTTGAACACTTTTGTATTAGGGAAAGGGAAGAATCAAAAGAATTCTCAGACTGTGTTGTTTTGAATTCTTTGACAAGGGAGAAGGGAGATACAAAAGAATTCAGGCGGTTAGTCCTTTGTTCTTTTGGAAAAGGGAGAAGAGAGACACAAAAAGAATTCAAGCGATTAGTCCTTGGCGAATTCTTTTTGGCAAAGGGAGAAGAGAATGAAAAGATGAATAGCACAAGTTTTCAAGGTTTGGAAAAACCAGAAAACTTTGGAAAGCTTTTTGGCAAAAAGAAGAAGAAGAAGTTCAAAGAGATTCAAGGCTTGTAAAGGATTGATTGAATAAGTGTAAACGTTGTATTGAAAAGAAAATCAAAGCCTTGCTTTTATAGACTCTTCATGTCTGGCGAAGAGGACCATTTAGAAGAGTTATAACTTTTAGAAAAACTTAAAACCAATTTGAAAAAGTCAAAAACCTTTTAAAGAGTTACATCTTTTGATTTATTCAGAAATAATCACTGGTAATCGATTACCAAATCAGTGTAATCGATTACACAAGGCTTTTATGTGAAAGGATGTGACTCTTCACATTTGAATTTGAATTTCAACGTTCAAAGGCACTGGTAATCAATTACCAAAACATTGTAATCGATTACAACTTTTTGAAATTAATTGGAACATTGTAAATTCAATTTGAAAACTTTTTCAAAACAATTTTGCTACTAGTAATCGATTACAACAATCTGATAATCGATTACCAGAGAGTAAAAACTCTTTGGTAAACATGTTTTGAGAAAAATCATGTGCTACTCAATTTTTGAGAAAATTTTTTCATACTTATCTTGATTAAGCCTTCTCTTGATTCTTGAAACTTGAGTCTTGAATCTTGATCTTGATTCTTGAGATCTTGAACTCTTGAATTGTTCTTTATTCACTTGAGTTGTTCTTTGATTGATCTTTGATTCACTTGAGTTGTTCTTTGATTGATCTTTGAGATTTTTGTCATCACCTTTGTCATCATCATTTGTTATCATCATTGTTATCATCAAAACACCTTTGAATCACCTTTGATTCACCATGAAGCTTTGCTTCTACACGAATTTCATTTTAACAGAAATTAAAAGATGTTACAATTCAAATGATCGGTGGAAATTTATTTTATTTTTTGATTAGGCAAGGAAATGACTTAAATAAATGACTAAAGCACGTCAAAAAGGGGTACGGAAAGTAAATGAAAATAAAAATAAAAGCACGCGAAACAAGTGGGGACCATAAGGGTACATAGAATGAATTGAAAAGTTCGATTTCCGGAACTTACCGGTTGAAGACTGTAGAACGGCGAAGAACGATGAAGAACAGTGGAAAACCTTCGCGAAATCGCCCACGGAAATGTCTGGGAAGCGTTACGGAAGCGCCTCGGCTTGGATTTTCTTGACGGAAAAATTTTTTCTCACTAATTTTAAGTGATTCTCAGATACTAGGAGGGTTGAACATTTTTGTTCTGCCCTCCTCCCCCTTTTTATAGGGGAAAAGAGGGAGGAGCTTGCCACCCAGCTCGCCCAGGTGAGCTAGGTTGCTTCCTCCAGAAGGCACCGCCTTCTGGAGGAACTTCCTGGAAGGCCCAAGTAGGCCTGATTGCTATTTGCACACCCTGTTTACTAAATATACCCCCTTGCCTTTTTTTTGATGATTCTTTTTCTGTAACGTTATGGAACTTTACGAATTACGTAACGATACTTGTTTTCTTTCCGTAATGTCACGAAACCTTACGGATTACGTAATCATCCATTCTTTGGAAGAAAGCAAAAGAAATATACAGAAAGGTCTTCGGACCAGACAATATTTGAACAATATAGAATTATCACAAGCAAATAAGAAAAGAAATGAAACCACGACTTGAAGTGGTCCTGTGTGCCGGTGACTTTTTCGCCCCGCACTAAACAAAAATAGAAAAGGAAAAGGCCAAAACACTTACAGCCAAATTTTCCACCAAAAACACTATTCCCAAAAAAGGTCCTATTGATCCATGATCACGCATGTAATCTTTGATTTGATAGGAAATGATTTGCAAAATCAAGTCATGACATATCTATGGTTCGGAATTAGGATAAAACACTTGCCAGTGTGAGGTTTATACACTCTGAATGATTTTCTTCTATTTTAGTTGGACCCAGTGTTTCCTCTAAATGGTCGTTTAGAAATGAAACGCTGTTATCCAAAATCTCATTTGTGGTTATGAGAAAATTTTATCAGCATACTCTCCTTCCCCAACAGACACATTGTTTTTCACCAAAAATTATATGTTGCTCTGATCAGTTGGAGGTTTTGTTTCTTTACTAAAGCATGTTCTCATTTTAGTGAAAGAAAATTCAAGCCGAGGGTGGCTGGGAGCTATGCTATGCATTTCAACTGTTTTGGGTGAAAAAATGTGTTTCCGTGAAAAAATATCAAGCCGAGGTGCTTTCGTAACGCTTCTGAGACATTTTCGTGAGCAATTTCGTGAAGATTTTTCACTGTTCTTCGCCGTTCTTCGTCCGTTCTTCATGCATCCTTTGTTCTTCAATCGATAAGTTTTTGAATCTGAGACTTTCAATTCATTTCTTGTTTTGTTGGCTTTCATCTTCATTTCGTTCACTTTCAGTTTTCTTTTCTTCCATTTTTAACGAGCTTTAACCGATCGTTTAAGTCGTTATCTCGCCTAATAAATGATAAAATTAATTTCAACCAATCATTTGTGTTGTAATGTCGTTTAATCACTGTTAAAGTAAAATCTAACCGATTGTCCATGCTGTAACCTCGGTTAAATAAAAAAAGGCAAATAATAATAAAATATCTTGAAAAAATAATAAAATAATCAAAATATCTTTGAATAAAATAATCAAAAAAATCAATCGGACGTTTTTATTTGAAAGTTTCCTTGGATGAGTTGACCAATAACCAAAGTGAAACTAAGGCTAAAATCAACCCATAAATCAAGCTTTGTCCGCAAAAGTCACTTAAAATCGTTTTAAAGTCCAACGCCTTAAACGGTCCTCTTTGCTTTTATCGGTTAACATGGACCGTTCAAAACCATGAAATCAACACATAACTTTACCACTTTTTGCAAGAACTACGTAGGTCTGAGTTCCTCACCACAAATCGAGGATACGTAGGAGCAAAAACCCCACTTTTGTCGAGCACCCCTTTTAAAAAAAACAAGAGATCATTAATGGTCCAATGCCTTAATGTTTCTCGCCTTTCAAAAGAATCAAAAGATCGTTTAATGGTCCAGCGCCTTAAACGAATTTTTTTTGATTAAAATCAATATTGCGAAAAAACAAAAATAACTTAACCAATGTTCAATTCTTATCAAAGAACTACGTAGGTATGATTTCCTCATCACAATTGAGGATATGTAGGCGCGAAGGAAACACCCTTGTCAACCATAAAAAGATAAAAAATACAAAAGGCCCATAAAAAGCTAAAAAACATAAAAAGGGAAAATACATAAAAACATAAAAAGGGAAAATACGTAGTTTTGAAGCCATATTTGCACACTTGATTGAAGGTTGTCGTCCCCTGTGACGGACGCGTGGGGTGTTAATACCTTCCTCGTGCGTAAAAACAACTCTCGAACCTTTCACGATTAAAGTTTGTAGACCACAAAATCCATTTTTCTGACGTTTTCCTCGAATAAACGTTGGTGGCGACTCCGCGCACCTTTCTTCCTTGGAAGACGTACCGGTGAGCCCCGCGTCGCCCTCCCGCCGAAGGATAGGTTGCGACACATTCAAGCCAATCAAGCAAAATCAAAAACATTCAATCAATCATCAATCACAACCAAATTTAATCAAATTAACAATCAACTAACTATACACAATAATTTCTATTCCTATTGAAAATATTCAAACAAAGATAATGAAGAACAATTATTGATATGACAAAAAACAACTAATATAAATATTAATAACACACAAGCAACTAGACTCATAGACAATCCTATTGATCATAAGGAGGATAAAACTTAATTTGAGTTACCTATTGTCTAGATCATTGATATCTAAAAGACCTAATTCTCTCCTAATAGCAAAGAATGTTTCTTTAAGGAGAGGTTTGGTAAAGATATCAGCCAACTGATTCTTTGTATCAACAAATTCTATAACACAATCTCCCTTTTGAACATGGTCTCTTAAGAAATGATGTCTTATTTCAATGTGTTTAGTTCTTGAGTGTTGAACAGGATTCTTAGATAGGTTTATAGCACTCGTGTTATCACATCTTATAGGAATATGATCAAGTAATATTCCATAATCAGAAAGTTGTTGCTTCATCCAAAGAATTTGGGCACAACAACTGCAAGAAGAAATGTATTATGCTTCTACAGTAGATATAGCAACACTATTATGTTTCTTACTATGCCGAGAAACTAGAGCAGATCCAATGAAATGACAAGTTCCACTGGTGCTCTTTCTATCAGTTTTAGAACCAGCAAAGTCAGAATCAGAAGATCCTATTAAATTGCATGTGGAATTTTTAGGATACCATAGACCTATATTCATAATGCCTAACAAATATCTTATAATTCTCTTAACGACACTAAGATGTGATTGTTTGGGATTTGATTGAAACCTAGCACACATACACACACTAAACATTATATCTGGTCTACTAGAAGATAAATAAAGAAGTGATCCAATCATAGTTCGATATTGCTTAATGTCTATTGACTGACCAGTTTCATCTTTATCCAAATAGCAAGCAATACTCATTGGTGTGGCCATATGCTTAGCATTCTCCATCCCAAATTTGTGAATCAATTCCATGCAATACTTTTATTGATTGACAAAAATTCCATTCTTGGTTTGCAACCCAAGAAAAAAATTTAGTTCTCTCTCCCATCATTGACATTTCAAACTCACTTTGCATGTCTTGAGAGAATTCCCTTTTGATATATCACCAATGATGTTGTCAAGAGGATGATATCTATAAGTTCTCCATTCTCTTGGAAGATCAGCATTTGTTTTGATTTCATCTATGTGAAAATCTTCATTATTTCCATCTCCTTTGCCTTTGTGATCTTCTTCATGAATATGCATTTCTTCTAATGATTCTGAAACATCATCTAGTATATTCTTTATTGTTGTCGCCATAAGTCACATGTCCGCTTTTCTTCGGAGAGATATGAGTGAACTTTGATGCATCTCCCATCATATGTTTAGAGCATCCGCTATCTTTGTACCAACTCTTGTTCAACGATACCTCTTCATCACTTTCATAACTCTTGGCCATTAGACTCAAGTTTACAATTTCGTTTTCCGAATCTTCAGATGAGTCCATATCATTGTCATCCCATGTAATGTAGGCCTTCTTTGCCTTCTTTTCATTAACAATTTTCTTTTCAAATTTCTCTATTCTTTTCTTGAATATTGGGAAATCAACCCTCAGATGTCCATGTTGATTGCATTCATAGCATTTTGGAGTAGAGGATGAATCTTCTGCCCTTCTTTTTTATTTAAAATTTGATCTTCTTTGATTTCCTCTAACTCTTATTGTTGAATCTTTTTACAAAAAGACTAAGATCATCATCTTCGTCTATTTCAATTGAATCCTCCTTATCACTTTCTTCTTGGATTGAAGATGAAGCTTTAAAAGCAATTCCTTTCTTTTTCTTATCATTCTCCTCGTGTTTATTCAATCTCTTCAACTCCATTTCATGTTCCTGTAACATTCCAAACAATGTTGCAAGAGACATGTTAGAAAGATCTCTTGATTCAGTAATGGTTGTTACCTTTGGTTGCCATTCCCTGCTTAAGCATCTCAAAACTTTATTGACAAGATCTTCATTTGGAAATATTTTTCCTAAGGATGCAAGATGATTTACTATGTGTGTGAATCTCTTTTGCATGTCCTGTATGGTTTCATAAGGATTCATTCTAAATAGTTTGTATCCATGAGTTAAAGTATTTATCCTAGATATTTTCACATCTGTTGTCCCTTCATGGGTTACTTGTAAGGTATCCCACATATCTTTTTCATTTTTGCAATTGGATACCATAAAGTATTCATCCATTCCTAATGCAGATGTAATTATATTTTTGGCTTTTAAATTGTATTAAACTAACCTCTTTTCCTCCTCACTCCATTCATGCCTAGGTTTTTCTATGGTTTTATTTCCTACCATCATAGTGGGGATGTAAGGTCCAATTTCTATGGCTTCCCAGATATTCAGATCTAAAGCCTCTATAAAAATTTGCATGCGGGTTTTCCAATAATGATAACCCTCGCCATTGAAAACAAGAGGCCTATTATTAGAATTTCCCTTAGGAAATGGAAATTTAAATGAGGCCATATCTATTCTTGAAGATTTTAAACTTTAAACAAGAATCCTGTTCTGATACCACTTGTTAGACAAGTGACCTCAGTTATCTTAAGAAGGGGGGGTTGAATTAAGATACAAAAACTATTCCCCAATTAAAAATTTCACTCTCTCTTTTTGGATTAACAATGCACCCTTAATATGAATTACTCAAAAGGCAATTCAAAATAAACTTCTTTAAAGAAAAAGATAAATATCAATAAATAAAAGAAGTTTAAGGGAAGAGAGAATGCAAACTCAATTTTTATACTGGTTCGGCCACGCCCTGTGCCTACGTTTAGTCCCCAAGTAACCCGCTTAATATTTCCATTATCTTGTAAAATGCCTTTTACAAAATCTGAACCACATAGGGACAACCCTTCCCTTGTGTTGAGACATCCTTACAACTTAAGAGACCCTCGGTCTCTTAAACAATTTCCTTTGAATAAGAATTAACAGAAGTTTCTCTCTTTAAGAGAAGGATATTACAATTGAAGATCATGTAAGAATCCTTATAGATTTTGCAAGTGTTTTGGCCAAGGATTTCTTTTGAGAGGATATGACAATTTTTGTATTGAAAAACTCTGAGGAAATTCGTGTCCCAAGTCACCTATATATAAGCCTTTGATGGCCATTCAAAATCATTTGAAAAAATGTGATTGTTGAGAGTTATTTTTGAAAATTCCTTACTGGTAATTGATTACCAAAATGGTGTAATCGATTACACAGTTGTTTTCTGGAGAGTTGTGACTCTTCACATTTGAAATTTGAATTTTAACTGTGGTAATCGATTACATACACTCTGTAATCGATTATAGACTTTGAAATTTAAATTCAAATTTCTAAAGGCTGTTTTAAAACGTTCAAAACTTCTGGTAATCGATTACAGGCCTTGTGTAATTGATTGCAAGCTTTCAAAAATATTAAAAACATTTTAAAAACATTTCAGAAAGCATTTTGGCCACTGGTTATCGATTACAGCCTCTGGTAATCGATTACCAGAGAGTAAATACCACTTTCATGAATTCTTATAAACTTTTAAAAAAATCCTTTGGCCATAACTTGTGTATCATCAATTTAGAAACTCTTTCTAAGACTCTAGAGACTAGATTCATCATTTATCTTGGATTTCTTGGAGTCTTGTCTTGAATCAAACATGAGAAGTGCGTTTCTTTGGCACAACCAAAACTTCATGACATATTTGCTTCTACATTTTTATGAAGGGCTAATGTTAATGGACATGAGTATTATTGATGTAGCTAGTAGAGGTGCTTCAATGGGCAAAACTCCTATTGCTACCAAACAATTGAATTCCGGCATGGTAGCAAATTACCAAAAATTTGGTACTAGAGTTGTTGTACCATCCAGAGTTGTTGCAAGTGAAGTTTCTATTTATATGGTTGCTAATAATTAGAGGCTAGAGAATAAACTAACAAAATTGACATCCCTTGTGAGATAGCTAGCCATTGGTCAACAGCAGAATGTGATGGAAGCCAATCAACCAAGGCTGTGTGGTATCAATTGTGCTCCAGATCATCCAACAGATGCATGTTCCACACTCCAAGAAATAGAGCAAGTTGCTGATGTTTCTGCCATGCAACCCGGACAACCATTCAGTCCTCGACAACAACAATATAATTCTTACTCCAACACCTATAATCTTGGTTGGAGAGATCATTCGAACTTGAGGTATGGTCCTAGTCCACAACAACAGTAGCAAACACAACAACAACAACAATTTTAAACTTTCATCAGCAAATACCAAGCTCCTCCTTTAGACAACAACAACAATAGCTCCAGTAGTCTACACCTACACATGCACAACCTGTGCAGAATAATAGTTCTAGACCTTCCTTGGAGGAGCTAATGAAGCAAATGGCCAATAGCAACATTCAATTTCAATATAATGTGAGTGCCACCATCCAAGACCTGCAAACTCAGATTTGACAGTTAGCTACAACTGTGAACCAGTTGCAACAACAAGGTTCTGGCAATATTCCCGCACAACCAATTATCAATCCAAAGGGGAATGCGAGTGTTATTACCTTGAGGAGCGGCAGAGAGCTTCCAAAGCCAATAGATGTTGGTGCCAAAATAGATTCTGCACCAAAACAGATTCCTCTACCTTTTCCTTCTAGATCCATTCCTGCAAAGAAAGCGGAGCTTGATTATGATCTTCTTGAGACTTTCAAGATGGTGGAAGTCAATATTCCCCTCTTGGATGCCATCAAATAGATTCCAAAATATGCAAAGTTCTTGAAGGATTTGTGCAATCATAGGAGTAAGCTGAAGGGAAATAAGCAAGTGAAGATGGGCAGAAATGTTTCTACACTTATATAGAGAAAAATTATTGTTTCCATTCCACCATCCACTTTGCCATAGAAGTACAAAGATCTTGGCACTTTTATTATCCCTTGTACCATTGGAGATTGCACTTTTACAGATGTCGTGCTTGACCTTGGAGCCTCAATTAATGTCATGCCCACATCAATTTACAGATCACTACATGTTGGTGACTTAAAACCCGCTGGTGTTGTCATCCATCTAGCCAACCAAAGTGTTGTGATTCCACTTGGAGTCATTGAAGATGTCTTGGTGCGAGTTAAGGATATGATTTTTCCTGTAGATTTTTACATTTTGGATATGCAGAATGAGTCTTCCAGTCACGGGTCCACATTTATCCTAGGGAGACCATTCTTGATGACAGTCAGGACCAAAATTGATGTGCATGCAAGAACTTTTTCCATGGAGTTTGGCGATGATGTTGTACATTTCAACATTTTTTAGGCCTTAAGACATCCTACAGTGGAGCACTTTATTTTCCTTTTGACTTTGATCTTGGAGCATTCTGTTTTCCTAGTAGATAATGTAGATATTTGTATAGATTTACTTTCTATTTTTTGTGACTTTGATCTTGGTTCTTTTGACTGTGTTTGTGATGATTTTGCTACTGTATGTAGTATTTGTCCAGAGATTTGCTTTGCAATTCACTCTGATTGTGATGCAGGTGCAGGTTCTTATCCTTCTATTTCTCTTCCACCAGTCGTCAACCTTCCCTTGCCTTCCACCATTCAACCACCCTCCTTGGAGCTAAAAACCCTACCTGAGCACCTTAACTATGCCTATTTAAATGATGCTCAGAAGCTCCCAGTCATCATATCTAGCAACCTTTCACTTGAGGATGAGGATATGTTGCTGCATGTGTTGAGAGGCCACAAAAACACCATTGGGTGGACACTTCCTAACCTTCTTGGAATAAATCCTTCCATATGCATGCATGGGATACTCTTGAAGGATGATTCCAGGCCTGTAAGGTAGCCACAAAAGAGGTTGAATCCCACTGTTCTTGATGTGGTGAAGAAGGAGGTGATGAAGCTACTACCTGCAGGGATCATTTATCCGATTTTAGATAACACTTGGGTTTCACCTGTCCTAATGGTCCCTAAGAAGTCGGGCAAGACTGTTGTGAGGAACCAGGATAATGAGTTGATCCCAACAAGAATGGCCAACAATTGGTGAGTTTGCATTGATTATAAGAGATTGAACTAGGCAACTCGCAAGGACCACTTCCCTCTCCCATTCATTGATCAAGTTTTGGAGAGGATTGTAGGTACATCACATTATTGCTTTCTTGATGGTTTTTCAAGTTACATGTAGATTCATATTGTATTGGAGGGCCAACACAAGACCACATTCAACTATCCATTTGGCACATTTTCCTACGCCTAGATTCCCTTTGGCATATGCAATACTCCTAGCACCTTGTTAGTCGCTTTATACGACTAACTTTTGTATAGAAATCATTTTCCAAAGCTTGTATAGTTCCCCAATTTATGGTTATTTTGGAGTAAATTTTGTAAATAAATCTTGTTTTATGGTTAACGCTGTCTCTAGAACATTTCCATTGGATTTAATGAGGAAATCTGTGCATTTTCAGGTGAAAAAGAGGCTAAGTTTTGAATTGCAAAAAGTAGCAGTTGGGCTAAGCGCATATCCACAGCTAAGCACAGCTTCAGTGCGCTTAGCGCAAAGGAGAATCTGGCAGAGCATCAACATCAAAGTCGCGCGCTAAGCGTAAGATCAGTGTGCTAAGCGTAGCAGGTGCTTTCAGCCAGGCTAAGCTCAAGACTGGCACTAAGCCCAATTTCACTTACTCGCGCTAAGCGCGAGGGTGGCGCTAAGCGCAGTGTCGCGATTTCAGAGCCTATTTAAAGCATGTTTGGTGCAGAATTAGGGTAGACAATACCCAAGGCACATCATTCTAATGTAGCCACAATGCCTATTTCAGGAAAAGAGCCCTAGAAGCAGCAAAGAGGAGCAGCTTGTGCATTGAAGCCTAGGTTTTGTCATTTGAGAGAGATTATTGAGTAGAGAGTGAGTGTGAGATGCTGAGAAAAGAAGGAGGAATCCCCCTTCTTATGTAAGGAACTATCATTCTCTGCTTTTAGTCTCATTTATTGTTAGGGTTTCTTTGTAATGGCTGGCTAAACACCCTAGTTGGGGATTTCTAATGAATAGCTGATGTAAATACCTAATATCTAATTGATTATGTTTTCTGTGTTCAATGCTTCTTTCAATGTTTAATATTTGTATGCTTTTGGTCTGATCACCCATTTGTGTGCAGAGTTAGGTGACTTTAGCATTGGGAAATGTATTGTTGCCTTAGAACTTGATTAAGGCAGGATTGAAACTTAGCCTTACATGAGGGATCTGCGGGTTAAGTTTTGGTTTTAATTATGTTGTTACAATAATGTTGTTTAGTTTAGGCCTTGATGCAAGCTCCATTGGAGCTTGTAGGCCTAGGATCTTCTTCATCAATGGATTCCTTTGCTTCTTGGAAGATGAATGGAAGCGGAATGGAGAAAGGAAGAGAGAGAGGAGATGCCACTTCAAGGAGAAGATGAGTCTAGAAGAAGCTCACCACCATAGGAGGCCATGGATAAGAGCTTGGAGGAAGAAGGAGATGAATGAAGGGAGAGGGAGAGAAGAGCACGAAATTTTGTGCTCTAAATGAGCTTTGAAATCTGAAGTTTAATATTCAAATGATCAAAGTTGAAAAAAATGCACACACATGACCTCTATTTATAGCCTAAGTGTCACACAAAATTGGAGGGAAATTCAAATTTCACTTGAATTTGAAATTGAATTTGTGGAGCCAAACTTTGGAGCCAAAATTTCACTAATTATGATTAGTGAATTTTAGTTATGGTTCAGCCCACTAATCCAAGATCAATTCTAAGATTCTCCACTAAGTGTGCTTAGGTGTCATGAGGCATGAAAAGCATGAAGGACATGCACAAAGTGTGACTATATGATGTGGCAATGGGGTGTAGTAAGCAAATGCTCACCTCCCCCTCTAAAATTTAATTGGATTGGGATTCTACCAATTCAATTAAATTTATTTCCAACCACACACATCAAATATCCACTTAGTGCATGTGAAATTACAAAACTACCCCCAATACAAAAACTAGTCTAGGTGCCCAAAAATAGAAGGGCTAAAAAATTCTATATTTCTAGGGTACCCTACCTACAATATGGAGCCCTAAATACAAGGAACAAATATAATGACATCCTAGTCTAATATGTACAAAGATAATTGGACCCAACCTTGGCCCATGGGCTCAGAAATCTACCCTAAGGCTCATAAGAACCCTAGGGCCTTCTCTTGCATCTCTGGCCCAATCTACTTGGTGTTTTCTATCCAATGCCCTTGTGGGGTAGGATTGCATCAGGCCTAGTCTTACATGAGGGATCTGCGGACGAAGCTTAGGCTAAATTAGGCTAAACATTAGTAAGCTACTTGAGCTGAGTCTAGTCTTACATGAGGGATCTGCAGACGAAACTCAGTTTAAGTTAGTCTAAACCTAAGAGGGCTATCTAAATTAGGTGTAGTCTTACATGAGGGATCTGCGGACGAAGCTTGGATATTCAACGTGACGAGCGATCGAAGGTTTAGTAATTTAGGCTACAACATAGAACACAAGAACACGATTGATTAGAGAAATATATTTCTATGCATCAGCTTGTTTGTTAGAAAGACCCAACATATCTACCTACTGTTGTCATTTTATTTACCTTGCATTTTATAGTTTTTAGCATACTACTTTAGTTTAAATTCTGTTTGAAATGATCACTTATACATGTTCTCTCAACAATGCTTCGATTCTAAACTTAATTCAGGCTAACATTAGTTCCCTGTGTTCGATACTCGGATTCATCCGTTTTAATTTTAAATACTTGACGACCCGGTGCGCTTACGGGTAAACCCCCATTGAAATTTCCTCGAGACATAAATGCACAAAAAGTAACTGCAATGGGGGGTGATCACACCTTCCAAAGGTGCATGGTGAGTATCTTTTATGATTTATTATAGAGTTGCATGAAGGTGTTTATGGATGATTTCACTGTTTATGGTTCCTCATTTGATGCATGTTTGGATAGTTTCTCTAGAGTTCTTGACCGATGCATTGAGACTAACCTTGTTCTTAACTATGAAAAATGTCATTTTATGGTCCATAAAGGTATAGTCTTAGGGCATTTGATCTCTAGTAGAGGTATTGAGGTCGATAAGGCCAAGATCGATGTTATTACTTCTCTTCCTTACCCCGCTTCTGTGTGGGAAGTATGTTCTTTACTAGGACATGCAAGTTTTTACAGAAGATTCATCCAGGATTTTAGTAAGATTACCCTGCCATTGTCCAAGCTTCTTCAGAAGGATGCAGATTTTGTGCTTGACCAGCCTTATAGAGATGCATTTGAGGAGTTGAGGACGAGGGTTACCACCTTTCCCATCATGCAGCCATCGGACTCGGAGCTTCCATTAGAGCTCATGTTCAATGCCTCCAATTATGCACTTGGGGTTGTTTTGTCATAGAGAGTTAATAGACTATCACATGTCATTGCTTACACCTCACCCACTCTAGATGCAGCCCAAGTCAACTACACCACCACCAAAAAGGAGCTTTTAGCTATTGTTTTTGCATTAGATAAATTTAGGTCTTATTTGCTTTGCTCCTAAATTACTACCTTTACTGATCATCCAGCCTTGAGGTTGATGTATCTCCATGTGGAGCTTGTAGGCCTTGGATCTTCTTCATCAATGGTCCTTTGCTTCTTGAAAATCAATGGCAACGAAATGGAGAAGGAAGAAAGATGATTGGAGATGCCACTTCAAGGAGAAGATGAGTCAAGAATAAGCTCACCACCATAGGAAGCCATTGATGAAAGCTTGGACGTAGGAGAAGATGATAGAGGGAGAAGGAGAGAAGGAACACAATTTTTTGTGCCTCAAATGAGGTCTGAACTTTGAAGTGTAATTCTCAAATGATCAAAGTTAAAAAAATTCACACACATGACCTTTATTTATAGCCTAAGTGTCACACAAAATTGGAGGGAAATTTGAATTTCTATTCAAATTTCACTTGAATTTGTGGAGCCAAATTCTGGAGCCAAAATTTCACTAATTATGATTAGTGACTTTTATCTATGGTTTAGCCCACTAATCCAAGATTAAGTCCAAGATTTTTCACCAAGTGTGCTTAGGTGTCATTAGGCATGTAAAGCATGAACGACATGCACAAAGTGTGACTATATGATGTGGCAATGGGATATAGCAAGCAAATGCTCACCTCCCCCTCTAAAATTTAATTGGGTATAGCATCCAAGATTTTCCCAACACACACATCAAATATTCACTTAATGCATGTGAAATTACAAAACTACCCCGAATACAAAAACTAGTCTATGTGCCCTAAAATTCAAGGGATGAAAAATCCTACATTTCTAGGGTACCCTACCTACATTATGGAGCCCTAAATACAAGGTACAAAAATAATGAAACATTAATCTAATATGTACAAAGATAAGTAGGCTTATACTTAGCCCATGGGCCCAAAATCAACCCTAAGGCTCATGAGAACCCTAGGGTCTTCTCTTACATCTCTGGCCCAATCTTCTTGGAGTCTTTTATCCAATGCCCTTGGACGGTAGGATTGCATCATTCCCTCCCCCTTGAAAAGGATTTGACCTCAAATCCAGATGTTCTTGAAACTCTGGGCTTCTTCCCTCAACATCTGTAAAAAGAATAAAACCATATATATTAGTGGTGTTTGGTATGTTGGAGTAAGGTAAGGTTTGAAAACTCATTTCCTGGGCATCTTCCCATGAGGGGACATGGTTCCTCACCAACTCAATGAGTGGTGCTACAAGTATAGAAAAATATGGGACAAGCCTTTTGTAAAATTTTGTTGAGTCACGGAAGCCCCAAATTTTCCTTATACTTGGTGGAGTGGGTCACTCAGGAATGACCTTTATTCTCTTAGGGTTTGTGGAACCCCTTGATCACTATTTAAAAAATTAAGGAAAGTAATGCAATAAAACATACCTTTTTCTGTATTTTCATGTTGATTATTCCTACCAAAAAGTATGACAAACCTAAGGTGTCCCATATGAGCACCTAAGTTTGTATTGAAACTAAAAATAAGAACAAACCTACCTAATGAGTCCCTATGTACACAAATTGATGCAATCCTACCCTGGAAGGGCATTGGATATAAGACTCCAAGCAGATTGGGCCAGAGATGCAATAGAAGGCCCTAGGGTTCTCACGAGCCTTAGGGTAGATTTCGGGCCCATGGGCTAAGTATGAGCCCACTTATCTTTGTACTTATTAGATTAATGTTTCATTATTTTTGGACCTTGTATTTAGGGCTCCATAATGTAGGTAGGGTACCCTAGAAATGTAGGATTTTTCAGCCCTTGTATTTTAGGGCACCTAGACTAGTTTTTTTATTAGGGGTAGTTTTGTAATTTCACATGCACTGAGTGAATATTTGATGTGTGTGTTGGTAAATAAATTTAATTGAATTGGGAGAAGCCCAATCCAATTAAATTTTAGAGGGGGAGGTGAGCATTTGCTTGCTCGATCCATTGCCACATCATATAGTCACACTTTGTGCATGTCCTTCATGCTTTACATGCCTCATGACACCTAAGCCCACTTAGTGGAGAATCTTGGACTTGATCTTGGATTAGTGGGATGAACCATAGCTAAAATTCACTAGTCATAATTAGTGAAATTTTGGCTCCACAAATTCAATTTCAAATTCTAGTAAAATTTGAATAGAAATTCAAATTTCCCTCCAATTTTGTGTGACACTTAGGCTATAAATAGAGGCCATGTGTGTGACATGGTTCCTCACCAACTCAATGAGTGGTGCTAAAAGTATTGAAAAATATGGGACAAACCTTTTGTACTTGGTGGAGTGGGCCACTCAGGAATGACCTTTATTCTCTTAGAATTCATGGGAACCCCTTGATCACTATTTAAAAATTAAGAAAAGTAATGCAATATAAAACATGGCCACTATTTATAGCCTAAGTGTCACACAAAATTGGAGGAAAATTTGAATTTCTATTCAAATTTTACTTGAATTTGAAATTGAATTTGTGGAGTCAACTTTTGGAGCCAAAATTTCACTAATTATGATTAGTGAATTTTATCTATGGTTCAGCCTACTAATCCAAGATCAAGTACAAGATTCTCCACTAAGTGTGCATAGGTGACATGAGGCATGTAAAGCATGAAGGACATGCACAAAGTATGACTATATGATGTGACAATCGGGTGTAGCAAGCAAATGCTCACCTCCCCATCTAAAATTTAATTGGATTGGGATTCTCCCAATTCAATTAAATTTATTTACCCACACACACATCATGTTGGATCAAGTGGCCTCGGAATAATTAAGAAGGGGGGTTGGATTATTTATTAATGTACCTTGACTAATTAAAAATTATCCTTCTTAATGTTACTAGATTCAATTAGGCTTTACTACTAAGTTATGTAACTTAAACAAAAGTAAAGCGTAAAAGTAAAATACACAGCAGAAATTAAAAAGTGTAGGGAAGAAGAAGACAAACACAAGAATTTTATACTGGTTCGACAACAACCCATGCCTACATCCAGTCCCCAAGCAACCACCGGTTCTTGAGATTTCTTTCAACCTTGTAAAATCCTTTACAAGCAAAGATCCACAAGGGATGTACCCTCCCTTGTTCTCTTTGAACAACCAAGTGGATGTACCCTCCACTTGAACTGATCCACAAGAGATATACCCTCTCTTGTTCTCAGTTACAACAACCCAAGTAGATGTACCCTCTACTTGTACCACAAAGGATGTACCCTCCAATGTGTTAATACAAAGAATTCTTAGTCGGTTAGTCCTTTGAATCTTTGTAAGGGGAAACAAAAGATATCTCAGACAGTTAGTCCTTTGAAATCTTTTGTTTAAGGGAAAGCGAAGAATCAATAGAATTCTCAGGCAGTTAGTCATTTGAATTCTCTTGGAAAGGGAGAAGGGAGACACAAAAGAATTCAGGCGGTTAGTCCCTCTATTCTTTTGGAAAAGGGAAAAGAGAGACACAAAAAGAATTCAGGCGATTAGTCCTTGTTGAATTCTTTTTGGCAAAGGGAGAAGAGAATGAAAAGATATAGCACACTTTTGTTTTCTGCAGAATTTTCACTTGCAAAAGAACAAGGTTTGGAAAACAGAAAACTGAGAAAGCTTTTTGGCAAAGGAAGAAGAAGAAAGATGAGTAGGAAAAAATTATTAAAGAATTGTAAAGGTTGTAAACGTTTAAAGGTTTCTCAAAAGTTGTTCAAGAAGTTGTTGTGAATGCAAGTCAAGGTCTTGCTTTTATAGACTCTTCCTGTCTGGTCAAGAAAACCATTGGAAGAATTATAACCTTGAGAAAATCATGTGAAGAGTTACATCTCTTGACCTTTTATTCAAAACTTGTCACTGGTAATCGATTGCCATAATCATGTAATCGATTACACAATGCATTTTATGAAAAGATGTGACTCTTCACAATTGAATTTGAATTTCAATGCTCAGATACGCTGGTAATCGATTACCAATATATTGTAATCGATTACACCATTTAAAAATTATTTGGAACGTTGCAAATTCAGTTAAAAACATTTTGAAATCAAATTTTATCACTGGTAATCAATTACAGGAAACAAGTAATCGATTACCAGAGAGTAAATACTGTGGCAACTTAGAAAAATGTGAGAAAACTTTTTTGTAAAACAAAACTGTGCTATGTTTGGTTTTTGAAAAATCCTTTTCAATACTTCCCTTGTGAAGTCTTAACTTGTTGCTTCTTGATTTCTTCTCTTGAATCTTGATTCTTCTTGATGTCTTTTCTTGAATCTTGAAATCAACTTCTCTTGAATCTTGAATCTTCTTGATTTCTTCTAATGAATCTTGAAATTAATCTTGATCTTGAACTTGTTGACTCAATCTTGAAATCATTCTTTTGGGCTTTTTGTCATCATCAAAACTACTTGATTCATACTTGATTCATCATCATGAAGCTTGCTTCTACACATCAAATATTCACTCAATGCATGTGAAATTACAAAACTACCCTTAATACAAAAACTAGTCTAGGTGCTCTAAAATACAAGGACTAAAAAATCCTACATTTCAAGGGTACCTTACCTACATTAAGGAACCCTAAATACAAGGCCCAAAAATAATGAAACCTTAATCTAATACGTACAAAGATAGGTGGGTCATACTTAGCCCATGGGCCCGAAATCTACCTTAAGGCTCATGAGAACCCTAGGACCTTCTCTTGCATCTCTAGCCCAATCTACTTGGAGTCTTCTATCTAATGCCCTTCTGGGGTAGGATTGCATCAAAAATCATGAAGATGTTGGGTGCATGAGTAATTTTACAAAAGAGGGTTACACTACTCAACACATTCATCATACCACGTATTTTAGGGATTTGGTGCCTAATAATACCTATTTTGAGCACCAACAAAGCACAAGGATTTAAGCTCTTACGAACCAAATCCTCATCCAACAACTTCTTTACTTGAGGAATAACCTTAAGCCTAAGAGGTGTGGCAATGCTAACAAGTGTCTTTTTACAAAGGAGAAAATGTGGAGGTTGTCTAAGAGGGGAAGTTTCTTTATTGTTTGTCTTTATTGTAAAATGACTTTCCTTCTTAGCTAACCTCTTGGAGGAGACACTTACCTCCTTACACTCTCCTTAACCATTAATGGTTGTCTTTCTTCTTGGGGGTAGATTTCTTCACTAGATGCTTCCCCTTTTGCTTCTTCACTTTCACTAGAGGAAGGTGAAGTAGTAGTCTCATCTTGGCTACTATAAATGTCTTGGCCCCTCATAATCATGGTTTTTGGTGGGGCATTGAGAAGTAATGTGTCCTCTTCAAAGACATTTAAAGCACTTTATAGAGCTAGTCTTCTCTTGCATACTAGCCTTAGGGGGTTGCTTTTCTATTGTTTTCCCCTTATCATCTTTGGGCTTAGAAGGTGCTTCCTCTAATATGCCTAGACCTTGGTCTTTCTTTGGATAAGAGTGAGAGCCATAAGATTTTAAAGTAGACTTTCTTTTAAGTTGTTGCTTTACCCTTATTTCTCAATCTAAGTAAGGCTCTACATTGTCCTTCCCATGGAAGTATGGGTGGTTAATGTTAGTCTTCTTCCCTTACTTTTTCCCTCTCATCTTGATTTATTTCTACCCTCTCTTTTCCTTTTCTTTTTTTTTTTCTAGTTTTTCTTTCCATAACTTGAGGGAACTCAACTCATCTAAGATTCTAGATAGAAGGTCCTTATGACTAGTACCCTCACCATTAACACTAGATGAATGACGACTCATGTTGGTTCCTAAGTTGTGGTTCTTTCTTGTTGGGGGTTTGCAAAAAGGTAAAAGCTAGGGTTCCAAAAGAACTCAAGATAAGTGTGATAAGCAAGAAGAAAGTATTATGCAATAACAAGATAAACTAGGCGTGACTAGTAAAGAAAATAAATTATGAAAGTAAGCAAGAAATTAAAGTGCAAGAAATGTAAACTAGGCGGATCCTAAGAGTGTATGGATGACCACATTTAAGGTTCCCAACAAAACACTCACTATCCTAAGGGAAAATTGCCTAAAATTATTACACACAAATGGAAGTTTGGTAACCTATTGGAGGCTCCCAACACACTTCCAATGAAAGGCCTTTTTGTTACAAAACTTGAAAACAATGAAGGTAAGTAAATTACGAATTACAAAACGGTCCTCAATTTTGGTGGTTGTTCTCTCTTTGGTGATTCACTTAATTTGGAGTGCTTCTTAGTGCAATAGCTCTTAAGTTGGTTGGCCACTTGCTTCTTGACTCAAATTTTTCAAGGGATGGCATCAATCCTCCTTTCCAATTCCCTATATTGCAACCCACAAACAAGGAAACAAAGAGACAAGAAAAAAATAAAGACCAAAAAATGAAAGGAAAGATAAACCAATATAGTTTTAACAAGATAAATTTTCAAGGATTATTCAACAATTAAAGCAATTAAAAGCACTTAAAAGCAAGCAAGCACTCAAAGAGAAACCTAGAATGGCTCTAGAGTAGAGTAAAAAAAAACTTAAAAAAAAAGACTCAAGAAACCTCTAGTTTTGGCACTTGTTTTCACACTGATTTTCAATTTAAATTTCATAACTAAGATTGGTATAAAATAGACACTAATTATAGAACAAATTTTGATCTAAACAACAAGCACAATTCCCTTTCACTTTTTTTTTTCTGGACACTGATTTTTCCTGCCAAAGTGTATGATTTTTCTTATTTTTTCCATTAATCTAAATCACTTGGTTCTTTTTTCTAATTTTTTTCCTGATGTCTATAAAATTAAGTAAAAATTTAAGCTCAAAATTAGTAGTGACCAACTCCCAGTAATTTTTACAAGTTCGTATGTTCAAGCTGTCAGCACCAATGATTTCAACCTAGAAATCAAGAGTAGTGTTTATGTTGCTTAAGGCTTGGATAGTTACAATTTGTGTTTGCTTATGCTCAATTGTCTTGAATAACACAATTCAAGAGAGCTTAAGACTTATTTTGATTCACAGATCCAGCCACAACTCAGCACCGCAACTCAATTTCTTCATAGGCATCATATAGGAAACTTAGAAAACAAAACAAAGTTCAACAACAAGACTTACTTCTAGGAATTGATTTAGAACATGTTATGAACTAAATAACATGCATGAATTAGACTCAAAATTCAAAAGATAGGCTGAAAATGTCAAGAATACATGAACAAATGTATCTAGAATTCAATCAACAAAATCAAAATTCAACACACACTTAGAACATAATGTGACAATTATTATGACTAAACATGACTCTAAGACAACATGGATTAAGTGATTTACACTTAGATTTTTGTGTTGTTTTTTCTAATCAATATTTTGGTAGAAGAATTTAGATCTAAAGGTTAAGCACAAGAAGATTATGACTGAAAAATGATAGAACCTAAAATCAACACAAAAACATGATTCAAAAGTAGATCTATTAAATTTGAACCATAGAAATGCAAGAACATGTGTAGATCTAAGATTTTTATCGGTTTATTTTTTTTAATCTACTCTAAATAGCATCAAAACACAAGACAATGGATGATATACATGGAGAATAATATGAAGAACAAGGAATTAAATTTAATTGACCGAACAAAATGATAGACGAAGCAAAAGAACATCACCTAGATGAAGATGCTCTTGATACCACATGATGTAGCTCCATGTGGAGCTTGTAGGCCTTGGATCTTCTTCATCAATGGAGTCCTTTGCTTCTTGAAGATGAATGGCAGTGGAATGGAGAAGGAAGATTATTTGAGACGCCACTTCAAGGAGAAGATGAGTCAAGAAGAAGCTCACCCCCATTGGAAGCCATGTATAAGAGCTTGAAGGTAGGAGAAGATGAGTGGAGGGAGAGAGAGAGAAGGAGCACGAAATTTTGTGCTGCAAATGAGGTATGAACTTTGAAGTGTAATTCTCAGATTATCAAAGTTGAAGAAATGCACATACATGGCCTCTATTTATAGCCTAAGTGTCACACAAAATTGGAGGGAAATTTGAATTTCTATTCAAATTTCTCTTGAATTTGAAATTGAATTTGTGGAGCCAAATTTTGGATCCACAATTTCACTAATTATGAATAGTGAATTTTAGTTATGGTTCAGCCCACTAATCCAAGATCAAGTCCAAGATTTTCCACTAAGTGTGCTTAGGTGTCATGAGGCATGTGAAGCATGAAGGACATGCACAAAGTGTGACTATATGATGTGGCAATGGGGTGTAGCAAACAAATGCTCACCCCCCCTCTAAAATTTAATTGGATTGGGCTTCTCCCAATTCAATTAAATTTATTTCACAACACACACATCGAATATTCACTTAATGCTTGTGAAATTACAAAACTACCCCTAATACAAAAACTAGTCTAGGTGCCTTAAAATACAACGGCTGAAAAATCCTACATTTCTATGGTACCCAACCTACATTATGGAGCCCTAAATACAAGGCCCAAAAATAATGAAACCTTAATCTACCCTAGAGCCTACTCTTGCATCTCTGTCCCAATCTTCTTGGAGTCTTCTATCCAATGCCCTTGGGAGGTAGGATTGCATCACTTTTTCTTTGTGTATTTGCATTGTTGTCCCTCCTCTAAGATCAATGGATTCCTTAAGATTTGGTTGATAGCATCTCTGTCATAAGGAATCCATTGGCCCTACACTTTGGAGCGCTTATGGATAACTCTTTCCTTAGTAGTCCAGGCATTTGCGTAAAACTCCATGACAATTTCAGGATCATATTTAGTCATGGGCTGTGCCAGTTGTGTCCAGTGCCTCCTAGCAATTTCTATTTAAAATTCCATATACTCCCCCTCAGCTAATTGAACCTGTCTTTCTTTGAGAAAAGACCAATCTTTGATCACTTCAAAGCGGCACTGGTGTTCCTCACTTCAAAAGCGGTGTCCATCAAATTCAATTTCTATAGGTGGAGTTTTACTAGATCCTTCTCCTGTAGCGGTCTTCCTAGCTCTCTTAGAAGGGAGTTTCTTTGGGGCCATCAGTGACAAAGACACAAATTGAACTAGAATTTTAGCAAAATTTTACTTTTCAAAGAATAGATAGCCATTGGTCAATTTTTGTTAGCAACCAAGAAGTTAATCTGTGTACCAATTCAATCCAAAACATCATCAAACACAAATTCAATTCACTCAAATGCTCCACTTTTATCAAGAAAATGGTGGTCATTCAAACCCAATAAGTTTATTTGCCCATTAACAACTCATGTAATGACAGGATAATTTTTTTCTCAATTCAATTCATAGCCCTATCTAAGTTATCAATTTGAGTTGATATCACATCTAAATTAATGACTAAACATGTTTAACATTCAAAATTTTAAAAGAAAACATAGTCCAGCCATTGTGACATTTTATCAAACACTTGGTGTGCATATGTTGAGGCATGTTTAAATGAAGGTTTGAGCATAATAAAAAAACGTAACAAGTAGAACAACAAGGGTGTGTCTATTATGATTCAGAACAACACAATTTTAAATAATTTAATCAACCAATCATCCAACATTTAAGTTTCATTTTCGTTAAAAAAGGAAAGCACAAATCATCAAAACATAAAAAAAATTATGAAATTTAAAACAAAAGATGATTCTTGGGTGAAACGAAGTGAAATGCAAAAAATTTGAAGAAAGGATGACACTTTGGATGAATTGTTGTCTGTTGAAGAGTTAGGTTTCATGTTTTTAAAATCTGATTTCACCCCCCTCTTATTGTTTCTCGCAGATGTTGGCTCGCCCAGGAAAGTGATTCCCTCACCTAGGCGAGTTTAAGGGTCTGAATTTTTATTTTGGAATAAGTGTTTTTTATGAAAAAGTAATCCTAAAATAAATTTAGACATAATCTTAAACAACAATATTTAAATAACACAAATATGAAATCAAACGAAAAAAGAGAATTAGAAAGTAAGGTTTACAGAAATACTAGGTTGCCTCCCAGGAGCGCTTCTTTAACGTTTTTTTAGCTGGACATCTTTGTCATGGTTCAAGCCTCTTACTGCTGGACAACAGTGATTATCCTCTCGAAATCTCCATCTAAGTAGTGTTTGATCTTGCTACCATTCACAGTCCATGTCCTTTTGGTGGTTGAATCCTCTAGTATCACTGCTCCATGTGGCATAACTTCTTTGATGATGAATGGTCCAGACTACTTGGATTTCAGCTTACATGGAAACAATCTTAATCGAGAATTAAATAACAATACCTATTGACCAGGCTGAAAATTTCTTTTTGATAGCTTTTTGTCATGATAAATTTTTACTTTTTGCTTATAAAGCTTGGAATTCTCATAAGCTTGAACCCTCAGTTCCTCCAGTTCATTGAGTTGGAGCTTCTTATGTTCACCAGTTGTATCTATGTTGAAGTTTAGAAATTTTAATGCCCAAAAATCTTTATGTTCCAACTCGACAGGTAGGTGACAAGATTTTCCATAGACCAACTGGAAAGGCGTAAGTCTTGTGGGGGCTTTATAGGCTGTTCTGTATGCCCACAAAGCTTTATCTAGTTTCAGAGACCAATCCTTCCTTGATTGAACAACTGTTTTTTCTAGAATTTTCTTAACTTCCTTGTTAGAAACTTCAGCTTGCCCATTGGTCTGAGGGTGGTAAGGTGAGGCTACCTTGTGTTTGACACTATAGTGTTGGAGGACTTTTGTTAGTTGGGCATTACAAAAATGAGATCCTCCATCACTTATTAGTACCTTGGGTGTGCCAAACCTAGAGAAGATAGTCTTTTTTAGGAAGCGAATAACGATTTTTGCATCTGCATGTTGTACCACTACTGCTTCCACCCATTTTGTTACATAGTCCACAACCAATAAAATATATTCATATGAGTAAGATGAAGGAAATGGACCTATGAAATCTATCCCCTAGCAGTCAAAAGCTTCCACTTCCAGAGTACTTTGTAGTGGCATTTCATTCCTTATCGAGAGTCCACTTGTTCTTTGACAATTGTCACACCTTTGGACATAATTATGAGCATCTTTGAACAAGGTAGGCCAATAAAAACCTGATTGGAGAACCTTGACAATTGTCCTATCTCCATTATAATGGCCTCCGTAAGGTGAACTATGGCAATGCCACAGTATGCTTCTTGCCTCCTCCTGAGTTACACACCTTTGCAAGAGATTGTCCACTCTAATTTTAAACAGATAAGGACCATCCCACACAAAATGTTTAGCATCCCTAAAAACTTCTTCTTTTGGTGTCAGGTTAGATCATTAGGGAGTGCACCAACTGCTTTAAAATTATCCATCTCAGCAAACCATGGTCTTATTGAAATGTTGAATATCTTTTCATCAGGAATCTCTTCTTGAATCTCTTATTCTTGTGTGGTGTTGGATTTACCCTGCAGTTACTTTTTGGTACACTTTTTCTTTATACAAATATGTTCAAGGGAAATCTGGTTTGCCGGAAAATGCACCAGACCGTCAAGTATTTAAAATTAAAACGGATGAATCCGAGTATCAAACTCAGGGAACTAGTCTTAGACAGGGTTAAATTCAGAAATACGGCATTGTTGAAAGAAACACTGATAATTGATGATTTGGAACAGAATTAAACTAAGTCGAAGCTAAAAACCGAAAAAATGCAAATAAGTAAAATTGACAGCAGTAGGTAGAAGTGTTAGGTCTTTCTAACAGACCATCTGATGAATATCAAGTTATTTCTTTAATTAATCATGCTTTTGTATTCTATGCTATAGCCTAAATTACTAAACCTCGATCCCTAGTTAGACTGAATCAATCCAAGCTTTGTCCTCAGATCCCTCTTGTTGGACTAGGCTTAATTTAGACAACCCTCCTAGGCTTAGACTAACTTAAACTAAGCTTCATCCTTAGATCCCTCTTGTTGGACTAGACTTAGCTTAAATAGCTTATGAAAGTTTAGACTAATTAAGCCTAAGCTTTACCCTCAGATCGCTCTTGTTGGACAAGACTTAGACCAAACAACATTATTGTAACAGCATATTTAAAACCAAAACTTAATCCGTTGATCCCTCTTGTAAGACTAAGTTTCAATTCTGCTTTATTCAAGTTCTAAGGCAACAATACATTTCCCAATGTTACAATCACCTAACTAGGCACACAAATGGTTGATCAGACCAAGAGCATACAAAATTTAAGCACTGAAAGAAGCATTAAACACAAGAAACACAATCAATTAGATATTAAAGTAATTACATCAGTTGTTCATTAGAAATCCCCAACAAGGGTGTTTAGCCAGCCATTACAGAAGAAACCCTAATAATAATGAGATTACAAAACCTAGGTATCTCTGCAAAAGCTGCTCCTCTTGTTACCTCCAGTGATCTTTTCCCGAAATAGGCACTGTGGTGTGCTCTGGAATGTTGTAAAAGTTCGGTACCCTAATTCTGCACTAGACAGGCTTTAAATAGGCTCTGAATGCGCGACATTGCGCTTAGCTCCACCCTCGCACTTAGCGCGATTAAGTGGATTTGAGCTTAGCGCCAGTCGTGTGTTGAGCCTGGCTGAAGACAACTATTGCGCTTAACGCGCTGATCTCGTGCTTAGCGCATAACCTTGATATTGATTCTCTGCCAGATTCTTCTGCCGCACTAAACGCGTTGAAGTTACACTTAGCGGTGGATGCGTGCTTAGCCTACTATTGAGCTAGCTCAATTGTCACTTTTAGCACTTCATGACTTAGCCTCTTTTTCACCTGAAATTGCACATATTTCATCATTAAATCCAATGGACATATTCTATAGATAGCTCTAACCATAAAACAAGATTTATTTACAAAATCACTACAAATAACCATAAATTGGGGAACTATACAAGTTTTGGAAAATGTTTTCTATACAAAAGTTAGTCGTATAAGATGACTAACAAACTCCCCCAAATTTACAGTTTTGCTTGTCCTCAAGCAAAGAAAGAACAGTTCACTTGTCCTCAAGTGACAAGCTACAGTGATCACTCAAAATGGTGTTTTCTTCACAGAAAAATTCAACCATATGAACTGAATATCATGGACTATTTCAATCAATTGCTTTTCACAAACATACAACTTTTCGAAGATAGGAACATGCACATTAGAGTCACAACTGAAATAAGCTAGTAAGGATGGCAGAAATCAAGGAAGGATCATCAACCATAACCTCACAATCATTGTTTCACTCAAGCTCAAGTGTTTAGGCTCATTCCATCATAAACAACTAACACAAGTCCCAACCTTTGCATTTCATCTCATATCACACAGCAATGAACACACAAAATGAATCTGAAGGACTTTCTAGGCTTGTAATGGGGTTAGACTTCCAACAAATCATGGTTTTTCTAGGATTCAAAAGCTTAGGTTCTAGGAGAGCATTCATCCATAGATAAAACCTTCACTTTTTCATTCATTCACATCCCATACTTGCCTTTTATTTAGGCACTCAGCTTAATTTCATTATTTTGCAGCATACACACTTATTAATTTCATTTGTATTTACAATTTTTTTAACACAATAAATACAAAGACATTATGTGTATATACAGAAATAGTGTGCGTATGCTATTTACTTTGACCATTTCAATTCTTACCTAGTGCCTCCCCCAAATTTGGAACAAATTTACCTTGATAATTACTCCCCCAAATTTAGGACAAATTTGCTTTGAACCATGCTTCCTGTGGATGATGCTCTCCTACAACCGAAGTCAAGGTAGTAGAAGATAACACTGTATAGGCTCAGGGTTCAATCAATCAATAATGCATTCAGCTCAAACTGGGTACAAGGGATAATTCATTCAAGCACATGGTCAACATTTTGGCTAAGTGGCTATCACAATCAAACATGGCCTTCATCATCCTCAATTTCATGCATTCAGTCCATACTTCAAAGATTCATGCAAAAATCAGTACTAAATGATAGTCGTTTCTCTCAAAATTTAAGGATCACACTCTCACCAGGATACAGTTAATGCATTCCTTCATAATCAATCTGACAAGCTAACTAACATTTTCAGTCATACTTCCAATCACATGCTCATTCTATTCTAATGGCTACAAGCTTGATCAAAACAATTATCTAATCATTCCAATCCACTCAAATCATACAATTGCTTATTCAAATCATACTCAAACACTCATTTCATGCAAAATAATCCACTGCATATCATTTTCAATCAATTCACTGTTCAAACACACTTTTGGTACAAGAAAACAACTCAAAGTGCTAAAATTTAAATAACTAAAATATAAAGCAAACTAAAAAGCAACTAAATCCTGATAAACTAAAATGTTCATGCTTTTCAGAAATTAAACTAAACACAATTTAAACATCCTGCTCATCCTGTGGCTGATGTTCATTAAGATCCAGTGCTGGAGCTGCTGATGAATCCTGGATAGGCTGCTTTGGCTCCGTGACTGGTGCAGATGGCTGGGTCTCCTCAGGGATAGGTACAGGAGATGGCTCATGGATCTGGTTTATGGAAGTCCCCTCCTCTTGAGCAATGTTCGCATCTGCATCAAAATAAAAAGGCTTAGGAGGGGTGAGCTCATCCTCCCCCTCTATTGTTGCTGTTGCTGGCTCCTTAGGAGCAGGCCCCTGGGCTGCGGAGGCCCCACCCCCTCCAGAAGGAGAAGGCTGGGCTCCTGGCCAGGCCACCTGCGCATCAAATTCATGCATGCTCATAATGGATGGCAAGCCCAAGCCCTGAAGGCTCTGCATGATAATGAACTGCTCCCTGTGGATGCTCTGGAGCATGGAATGAAGCATCTGAGGTGTAAATATAAAGTCTGATGGTCCTGCAGCTATAGGAGCTGGAAGTGGTATCTGTGTAGATGTAGGAGGAATAACTGGAGCTGAGGAAGGTACTGGAGCTGTGGAAGAAGAAGGAGTTGGTGTCTCTGGTGCTGTTGAAGTAGTGGGGACCTCTGATCTCTTACCCCTGGCCTTCCTTGGACCTCTAAATGTTACTGTTGGATCATCAAGATTCCAACGATTCTTCTTAATATATGCCAAGTTAATGGTAGGGCTAAAATTCTCCAGGGATCTAGAATCTGACTGGACTCCTCTGGCCTTGCATAGAGCTGTGATCAAGGCAGGGAATCCAAGTCTGGATGTGTCATGCTGTGCAATCAGAGATATCTGGTGGGAGATGAGGTACCCCAAGTTCATATCCATCTTCATAATGATGCCATAAATCAATTTGGCTCTGTCCAAGGTAACATCAGATGTGTGGGAGGAAGGAATGAGGTTAGAAAAGGAAAGAGCGCTCTATGTCTGAGCTAGAGTGGTCATGTTCTTCCTCATAATCTTCAAAGGTTGCCCATCAGCATTAAGCTCGAATCCCCTCCCTGGAATACAAAGCTTAGCAGCCAACTCCTAAGGATCAGACCTCAGAAGTGCAAATCTGGAATATGTACACAAATTCTCCCCCTCCTCCAAAATTATTGGGGTCTTCAGAAATGTGTTAAGAGTATCTTCAACAAATTTCACTAGATGACCTCTCACCCTCACCTGCTTAGGTAATTTATCCTCGAGGTCATAGAGGTTCGCATAAAACTCCTTCACAATAGCAATGTCTATGCTACTGTCAGAAATATCAGTCAACTTCTCATCCCAATCTCTTCTCTCGAGTTCCTCCTTGAACTCGTCAAACTCTGTGTAATAGACTACCACATTCCTCTCTAGTAGTAGCTTTCGAGGCACCACAATGTCAGTGTATCTCTCCCAAGCCTCTAGGGATGTGAATCTGGATCTATCAAATCTGGCTTGGGTAGGTGTAGAAGGAGCTTTCCTCTTCTTAGATGCCATCTGTAAAATATAAGACAAACATAAGAGATTAGCACAGGTTATTTTCACAAAAACATAAAAATAAAACTGAAATTTTGACTGGGAATTTAGCGTAGCAGGTTGAGCTTAGCGCGCCTTATGAAATTTTACTCAGGCGCTAAGCGCAGCAAGCTGGCGCTTAGCTCGAAGACACAGAAAACATTTTTTCAGCAGAATAGGCTTAGAGCACCACTAAGCTTAGCCTAAGTCTACAATTTTCAAAACCGAAGAGAGTTGAAACTTAGCGCAGCATGGCGCGTTTAGCTCGGCCTCAACCGAATAACACTCAGGCTTAGTGCACAGGGCGCGCATAGCCTGACTACAAAAACTTAAAAGATAGTGAGAGAGTTGAGCTTAGTGCAGTAGGGCGCTTAGCTCAACACACAAAAAGGGCTTAGCGCACAGACGTGCTTAGCCTTATTCAAAGGAAAACTTACAAAAGCAAAGTGGCGCTTAGCCGTACAGGTCAGGCTTAGTGTTGAGAAAAAATTCTCAAAACCTTAATGTTTGAACACTAGTCCTGCTTAGCTCACAGACTTGCTTAGCGGGCTCATCACTTACGTTCATCAGCAGGGATGAATGTGCATAGCGCGACATGGTCCGCTTAGTGCGTTCATCTGGAAATCCAAAATTTTGACAGCTGCGATGAACAGGCTAAGCGCACAGGCACGCTTAGCGCGTTCATCGCGATTTCCAGAAAGAACCACAGGGGTCTTCACCCCTTTTTAGCCACATTGCCCCCAATGGGCTTCTAAGTTACCTAAAATCCTACATTGACTAACCCTAAAACTAATAACCTTAACCTAACAACATACAACTAAGAAAAAAAAAAGTCATCTATCCTAAGGTTTGAAGAATGAAAAATAAAAATAGAAATGGACTAACTTACTTGGATTGTTCTTGATATGATGCAATGAAGATGCAGAGAAACAGTACACAAGAAGCAGAGAATACACAAGTGTTGAAGGTTAGGAAGGTGTAGAGGTTTGGGTGCAAAGGTAACACCCAAAGTGCCTCTACCTTTGATTTTTAAAAACTGAAAATCGTATGGCACGCTTAGCGCACAACTGCGCTTAGCGTGCCAACGTGACATTTGAGTTTAAAACCCAAGCGCTTAGCCTAGCTTTGCGCTAAGCCCAACTTGAAGTTGTAAAGTCCCATAAGCATCTGGGGCTTAGTGTGACAGGCTGCGCTTAGCGCTTTCTGCAACACAAATTTTTTTCTGCAATATGCGCTTAGCCTGAGATGTGAGGCTTCGCGTAACATCAAGCTTCAACTTTCAAAGAGTAGTTTAGGCTTAGCACAACAAGCGCGCTAAGCGCTCTTCCAAGAATTCAAAACCCATAAGAGATTGGTGCTTAGTGCTTCCTGGCCCTCTAAGCCCAGTTTAAAAACTCAAGTTACAGAATGAATCTGGGGCTTAGTGCATGATAGCGCGCTTAGCACTGCTACAATGAAATTTTTCCCGAGAAGAAGTGGCGCTTAGCGCATCATCCACGCTAAGCCCACTGGTTAAGTTCAATTACAGTGAAGATGTGGGGCTTAGCGCAGTGATGTGTGCTTAGCTGAACTATTCAGCCAACCAATCAGGGGTCTCTACGCTTAGTGCGAGCAAGCTTGGCTTAGCGCGTGAAGACTGAGCGCTTAGCGGATAGACAATTGCAAAAAATTTTCCGAGTCTTTTTTTGTCTATCTCTTCACACAAGCTTAAAACCCCTTGTTCATTACAAAACAAGCTGAAATTAATCTCAATCACAAGTAAGATATCCTAACTACATGAAAGATATAAGAATGAAAAATAGAAAGGGGAAAGAAAAGTTGGGTTGCCTCCCAGTAAGCGCTCTTTTAACGTCACTAGCTTGACGCATCATCTTGTTATCCAAGATCCAACAGAGTTCCTACTTCAAGGACCTTCTTCTCAGGTCTCTTTTCCTCCATCACATGCACTTTAAGACAGACATTTTGGCTAGGTGGATCTTTGTCCTCATGGAACAAATCAAAGCTAATCTTCTGATCTTCTAGGCCCATCTGCAGTATCTTCTTTCCCATGTCCACCATGCAGCTTGCAATAGACATGAATGGGCGGCCAAGAATGAGAGGAATGTCAACATCCTCTTCTATGTCTATGACAATGAAATCAATTGGAAATATAAGGTGTTTAACCTTCACCAAAACATCTTCAATGACTCCATATGACCTTGTGATGAAGCGGTCAACTAACTGGAGGGTCATGCTATTGTACAAGTGGACTAAGAAATTTTAAGAAGGGGGGGTTGAATTAAGATTTTGTTGACTATTCCTAATTGAAAATTTCCCTTTCTTAGATATTCCCTAGATTCAATTATTTCTTTAATTGTAAGTTACTTGAATAACAAATGAGGAGAAGTAAACTTAAAGAAATATAACACAACAGAAAGTAAAAGAGATTAAGGAAAGAGAGAATGCAAAATCAGATTTATACTGGTTCGGCCACAACTCGTGCCTACGACCAATCCCCAAGCAGCCTGCTTGAGATTTCCACTATCCTTGTAAAATACTTTACAAGTAATGAACCACAAAGGACTTCCCTCCTTTGTGTTTAGTGATTACAACCAAGAAGTTATTCCCACTTCTTGCAATGAACCCTAAGGAACACTGGTCCCTTGTGTCCAGTGATAACAACCAAGAAGTTATACCCACTTCTTGCAATGAACCCGAAAGATGTTGGTCTTTTGTGTCTAGTGATCAACCAAGAAGCAAATCCCGTTTCTTGCAATGAACCCAAAGAACGTTGGTCCCTTGTGTTCAGTGTTTGTAACCAAGAAGACCTTTTCTTGAAAAAAGTCACCAAGAGTAGGTCTCTTGAAAAGCTTTTTGTAAGAATGGAGGAGAGGAAGAAAATAGAATAGCACAAGTTTTTGGCCAATGAACTTTTCTTGAAAAAGCAAATGTTGAACAAAAACTCTTAGAACGATGTTGAGAAATCTCATCATGAAATTCGTGCCATAGTCACATATTTATAGCCATTTGATGGCTCTTGAAGAAACCATGTTAAAAGTTGTGACTTTTGGAAATTTCTTCAAAACCAGTCACTTTAAGAAAGTTGTGACTCTTGGCAATTTCTTCAAAAAACTAGTCACTTTAAAAGTTATGACTCTTGGCAAAAACTAATCACTTTAAAAGTTATGACTCTTTGGCAATTTATTTTTCAAAACCAGACACTGGTAATCGATTACCATAATGGTGTAATCGATTACACAGTTTATTTTATCAAATGTTGTGACTCTTCATGTTGAGGTTTGAAATCCAACGTTCAAATACCACTGGTAATCGATTACGAATATTGCGTAATCGATTACACTATTTTTAAAATATTTTGTCACAAGTTGTGACTCTTGAGATTTGAAATTCAACGTTCAAAAACATTGGTAATCGATTACATGCCCATGGTAATCGATTACTACTTTGTAAAAGAGTTATAAAACTGTTTTGGGCTTCTGGTAATCGATTATTGCCTTATGGTAATCGATTACCAGAGAGTAAAAACTCTGGTAAAAGTTTTTTCTTTGGACAAATTGTGCTATTCAATATTTTCTTTGAAAAAATCTTTTTATACTTATCTTGATGCTTTTCTTGAGGTTCTTGCATATCTTGAGTCTTCTCTTGAATCTTCACTTGAATCTTGATTCTTGATTGAATGACTCTTTGATTCTTGAAACTTGCTTGAATCTTGATTCTTGACTTGAGTCTTTAGCATCATCAAAATAAGCTTGGAAGCTTTGCTTCCACACATGCGTGTGGGCATTATCTCTATCTCTCCAAGTCGCCGACACATGGAAAAAGGCATTAAATTGATACTAGCTCCCAAGTCTATGAAAGCTTTGCCTACAACAACCTCACCAATAGAACACGATATCGTGACAACTCCAAGATCTTTGTGTTGGGTGGAAGAATGCATTGAATCACAACACTACAGTTACCTTCCACAACAATTTTGTCACTATGGATGTACCGATTCTTTATTTTCTCTTGACAATCTCTTATTGGTGTCTCTCTTTCTTCATCACCTTCTGCTTCCTCAACAATTTCTTCAAGTTCCACTAACTCATCAAGAGGTTCCAATGCCAATTCATCAGCCAGCTGTTGTTTAAATCCCTCCACCTTTTGATCAGCTCTACTTTCCTCTACTTGAATCGCCATTTTGCTTCTAGTCATCACAGCTTTACACTCTTCTTTAGGATTTTTCTCAGTGTTTACTGTAAAGCTGTTTGATGGTCTTTCAGCTAACTGCTTTGCAAGCTGGCCCACCTGGACTTCCAAATTCTTAATTGCAGACTCAATGCTCTTTTGGTTAGACATTGACACTTGCATGAATTGAGCTAGAGTCTCTTCCAGCTTCATGATTCGGTCATAGAGACTTGGCATCTGCTATTGTGGCCTTGTAGATGAACCACCTTGGTCTCTGTTGAATTGGTTACCAGGGTGATTTTGCCACTGTCTCTGCTGTTGATATTGCTGGTTGTTCTGAAATCCTGGAAATCCACTTGTATTAAAATTGCCTCTGGGTTGATTCCCCATATAATTGACTTCATGTGCAATTTGCTCTTCATTAGGGATATAACATCCAGATTCATGAGCTCCACCACAAATTGTACATTCTGTAACCTACAAAATAGAAGAATGTGAAGTTTGTGTAGAATGAAGCTGAGTTGGCAACTTACTGAGTGTTTCTGTTAGTGTCTCTAGTTGCTTGGATAGCAACTTGTTTTGTGCCAATAGACCGTCCTGTGAAGTTAGCTCCAATAAACTCTTCTTGGTAGGAATGTGGGCTCGGCCTCTCAAAATGGCTATGTCACTAGCAGCCATGCTTTCAATTAAGTCCATTGCTTAATCAGGGGTCTTCATTTTGATCTTACCCCTAACTGAAGCATCCAAAGAGCTGCTTAGATTGTGGTCTCAACCCATCTATAAATATGTTGAGCTGTATTACTTCTAAAAAACTATGAGTGGGAGTCTTCTGCAATAAACCTCTGAATCTTTCAAGTGCCTCACTCAACGATTCATCTGGAAATTGGTGGAAGGAAGAGATGGCAGTTTTGCCTTCTGCAATCTTTGATTCAAGGAAGTATTCTTTTTAACAACTTTTCTACCACTTCATCCCATGACTTCAGACTGTTTCCTTTAAAAGAATGAAGCCACCTCTTAGCTTCTCCAGATAAAGAATATGAGAACAAACTCAACCTGATTGAATCCACAGGCACACCCGCCAACCTAATAGTATTGCATATCTCTATATAGGTAGCCAAGTGAGCATAAGGGTCTTCATTGGGTAAACCATGGAACAGATTATTTTGAATCAACTGTATCAAAGAAGGAGGATATGTAATTGTTTGAGCTTGAACTTCTAGTTGTGCAATACTAGTGAAAAATTGTGGCACAGTAGAACTTGAATAATTCTCTAGGGTTAATCTTCTTGGCTTTTCAACCATGATTGTGTCTTCAACAGATTCTATATGAGAATGCCCTGCAATAGGAAAACTAGAAGATGCCTTGGAAGATCGAGGTTCTTCTTCTGGAGATGCTACTGCTTCTAAATCCTGCAAAAAAATTCTGATTCTCTCTGAATTACGCCGTCTACAGGTGGCGTTAATCTCTAAATCGATGGGAATCAAATCACCTACATAGATCTTCTTTACATACAAGAAAATAGAACAACAATTATCCAGTTCAAAAGAACAATGAATGTACGGTAGCTAAAATATGAACAAAAAGAATCAATGAATTAAAGAGAAAAATATAAAGTAATGTCGTAAAACTGAACTAAACTCTACTTAAATCTAGTTCCCTGGCAACGGCCCCATAAATACTTTGTTCGATTTCCCCTACAGTTACTTTTTGGTCCATTTTTTCTTTATACAAACATGTTCAAGGGAAATCCGGTTTGCCAAAAAGTGCACCGGATTGTCAAGTATTTAAAATAAAAATGGATGAATCCGAGTATCGAACTCAGGGAACTAGTCTTAGACAGGGTTAAATTCAGAAATATGGCATTGTTGAAAGAAACATTGATAATTGATGATTTGGAACAGAATTAAACTAAGTCTAAGCTAAAAACAATAAAAATGCTAATAAGTAAAATTGACAGTAGTAGGTAGAAGTGTTGGGTCTTTCTAATTGACCAGCAAATGCATATCAAGATATTTCTCTAATTAATCATGCTTTTGTGTTCTATGCTAGAGCCTAAATTACTAAACCTCGATCCCTAGTTAGACTGAATCAATCCAAGCTTTGTCCTCAGATCCCTCTTGTTGGAATAGGCTTAATTTAGACAGTCCTCCTAGGTTTAGACTAACTTAAACTAAGCTTCATCCTCAGATCCCTCTTGTTGGACTAGACTTAGCTTACATAGCTTACGAAATTTTAGACTAATTAAGCCTAAGCTTTGCCCTCAGATCCCTCTTATTGGACTAGACTTAGAACAAACAACATTATTGTAACAACATATTTAAAACCAAAACTTAATCCGCAGATCCCTCTTGTAAGACTAAGTTTCAATTCTACTTCATTCAAGTTCTAAGGCAACAATAAATTTCCCAATGTTAAAATCACCTAACTAGGCACACAAATGGTTGATCAGACCAAGAGCATACATAATTTAAGCACTGAAAGAAGAATTCAACACAAGAAACACAATCAATTAGATATTAAAGTAATTACATCAGTTGTTCATTAGAAATCCCCAACAAGGGTGTTTAGCCAACCATTACAGAAGAAACCCTAACAATAATGAGATTACAAAACCTAGGTATCTCTGCAAAAACTGCTCCTCTTGGTTCCTCCAGAGCTCTTTTCCCAAAATAGGCACTATGGTGTGCTCTGGAATGTTGTAAAAATCTGCTGTAAAAGTTTTGTACCCTAATTTTGCACAAGACAGGCTTTAAATAGGCTCTGAATTCGTGACATTGCACTTAGTGCCACCCTTGCGCTTAGCGTGAGTAAGGGGATTTGATCTTAGCGCCAGTCGTGCGCTGAGCCTGGCTGAAGACAACTGCTGCGCTTAGTGCACTGATCTCGCGTTTAGCGTGTGGCCTTGATATTGATGCTCTACCAGATTCTTCTGTCGCGCTAAGCGCGCTGAAGCTGCACTTAGCAGTGGATGCGCACTTAGCCCACTGATGAGCTAAGCTCAATTGTCACTTTTAGCACTTCATGACTTAGCCTCTTTTTCACCTGAAATTGCACATATTTCATCATTAAATCCAATAGACATATTCTAGGGACAGCTTTAACCATAAAACAAGATTTCTTTACAAAATCACTACAAAATAACCATAAATTGGGGAACTATACAAGTTTTGGAGAATGTTTTCTATACAAAAGTTAGTCGTATAAGACGACTAACATGTGGTCACCTCATCAATGGTCAGTCTAGACAAATGATCAGCTACATAATTTTCACTTCCCTTTTTATCCTTGATCTCTAAGTCAAACTCCTACAACAATAGAGTCCATTAGATAAGTTGGGGTTCATAATCAGGTTTAACTAACGGATATCTTATAGCAACATAATCAGTAAAAACCACAATTTTAGATCCTATCAAATAAGATCTAAATTTTTCCAAAGCATATACTATTGCAAGCAATTGTTTCTCAGTTGTGGCATAATTTATTTGGGCTTCATTTAAAACCTTGCTTGCATAGTGTATGACATGAAAATTTTTATTTTTTCTTTGACCCATAACTGCTCCGACTGCATAATCACTTGCATTACACATTACTTCAAAATCTAGTGCCAATTTGGAGCAGAGGTCAATTTCTATTTCAAAGTATCAAAAGCTTCATAACATGATTTTTCAAAATGAAATGAAAATTATTTATTTAGAAGATTGCTCAAAGGTTTGGCAATTTTTGAAAAATCTTTGATAAAATGCTTGTAAAATTCGGCATGTCCCAGAAAACTTCTGATGCCTTTGACATTTTTTGGTGGTGGTAATTTTTCAATGACTTCCAGTTTAGCTATGTCGACCTCAATGCCATGCAACGAGATTTTATGACCTAGCTTTCAATCACCATGGAGTGACATTTCTCCCAGTTGAGTACCAGGTTTGTTTCAACACACCGCTTCAATACAGTGTTAAGATTAGACAGACATTTATCAAAAGAAGAGCCAAAAATAGAAAATTTGCCCATGAATAATTCAATACTTTTTTCTATGAGATCAGAAAAAATAGAAAGCATGAACCGTTGGAATGTTGTAGGAGCGCTACATGTTAGTCGGTGAATACGACTATCTTTTGTGTATAAAACTTGTGTAAATTGTATCAAACTCTTCCAATTTATCGTTATTTTGTAGTGTTATAAGTATTTTCTGTTAAATATAGGTAATAAATACTTAGTACTTCCATTTTGTGTGTTTAATAATTATTTTCTCTCAATTTCAGGTTAATTAAGCAAGCTTTGAAAAGTGTTGTTTTTCACCTTCTCGCTAAGCCAATCTACTGGCTTAGCGAGCGTCCGCTAAGCGAAACACTCATGGGCTAAGCGCAAGGAAGACTCTGGAAGAAGATGAGTTGTACAGGTTCTCTAAGCGCACCGCTTCATCTCACTAAGCCCACCGCTTCAATCCATCCACTAAGCGAGAAAGGCACGCGCTAAGCCAAAATTCACTAATGTGCGCTAAGTGGTCCAAAATTGCGCTAAGCGCACGAGCACGAACAAAGCCACCTATTTAAGCCCAAAATCAGATTTTGTGAGGGGAGTTTGGGCTGGGGTTCAGAGCTTTGCATGTCTAGAGATTCTAGAGAGAGAAAGGTCCAAGTTCTAGAGAGTTTTGAGAGATTTTGCTGTGTGAAGATCTGTAGAGACTAGAACTCGAAGTAGGAGCCGGTTTGAGAGCTTGAGATGAGTTTGTGAGTGATTATGAGATCCTAGAGGTGAAGGAGACATCCTCACCACTTGTATTTTTGCAATCTTTCATCTTGTTCTTCTCTTTGTTGTAAAGGAGGCTTCCTGGTTATGGAAAGCAAAATCCTCTATTGGATCTTCCCTGTAGGTACTTGATGTAAATATATTTCTATCTATTTAATGATGTTTTGTGTGTTCTCTATGCTATATGTTTTTCACTCCAGTATGCTTTTACCTTGATGACATAGATGCATGCTTTGTTAGGGTCATTCAATAGTGGAAACTGGTCTGATTCTAAAGTCCTTGATAGTACAAGGCTAAGTTGTCATACTATCACGAGGAATCGGGGTGCGATAATTTTGTTGTGTATGTGTGTCTTAATGCGGTCCTGGTTGAGTTTAGTCAAACAAGAGGAATCTACGGACGATGCTTGATCAAGATTAGGCTAAACTATCATGAAGAATCGGGGTTTAGTATCTCAGGAGACACCATAGGAACACATGAGCATTGTTAGATAGAGAATATCTTTTTAGCATCAAGCACCTATTAGGAAGGCCAAAGTGTTTTCTACTTGTTTTTACACATCATTTCCCTCATGTGATTTTCCTGTTTGCACAGATAGTTTACACACCTGTTCATATTCACACTTATCTTTACACACCAGACACCTATTTTCTGAAATAGCTTACCAAATAACACATGTTCCCCGAGAGTTCGATACTCAGTTCTTACCATTTTATACTACTTGTGCGATCCGGTGCACTTGCCGGAAGCGAACACTACACATACCGAAGGGCATCTTTCTATAAGCAAAAACACCGAAAGGGTGGGTAAAGGTTGTCTTTTCTTAATCTTTAGGATCAACAATGATTTGATTATATCTTGAATATCCATCAAGAAAGCAATAATATTATTGCCCTACTATTCTCTCCAGCATCTGATCCATAAATGGTAATGGAAAAAAATGATCTTTTCTGGTGGATTTGTTGAGCTTCCTGTAATCAATACACATTCTCCAACCGGTAACAATACGAGTTGGTATCAACTCATTTTTCTCATTTTTTATAATAGTCATTCCCCCCTTTTCAGGAACTACTTGTACTGGAAATACCCACTGGTTATCAGATATAGGATATATCATTCCTGCTTCTAATAGTTTGACTACCTCTTTTATTACCACTTCTTTCATTGTTGGATTAGGCGTCTTAGTGGCTGAGCTACAGGTTTATAATCCTTATCCATAAAAATTCTATGCATACAATAAGAAGCACTAATACCTATGAGGTCTGATAAGGTCCAGCCAATTGCTCTTATGTTGTCTTCCAAAATTTCCACCAATCTTTCTTCTTCTTTTCAGAGAGATTTGAATTGACAATGACTAGTTTCTACGAATTACCTGCAAGAAAAACATATTTCAAGTGTGGAGGTAAGGCTTTTAGTTTTATTGCTGCTTCCTTTGGCTTCTCTCCTTCTTTTATTTCTTCAAAGAGAGATTGGCTGTAAGGAATTTCTCTAAAGGCATCTAACTGTTGGAGACATTCTGAATTTTTGTTTGCTTCAACTTCACTTATCCCCTTTATCTTTTGGGTGCATCATGGCCTCGAAGACATTAAATTGCACTTCATCATCTTGGACTTTGACAATGAGTTTTCCATCATCTACATCAATCATTATTTTGGAAGTCTTCATAAAAGGTCTACCAAGAATTAATGGAATTTTATTGTCTTCATCCATGTCCATCACCACGAAGTCGACTGGAAACAAAAATTTGTCGACTTTTACTAACACATCTTCAATAATACCATAAGGATGCTTGATAGTTCTGTTAGCTAGTTGCAATGCCATTCTTGTGGGTCTAATTTCAACTTCTCTGATCCAAGACATAAGGTTGATGCTTGCACCTAAATCAAGAAGTGTCCTGCCTACCGATATTTTTCTAATAGTCACAGGAATTGTGAAACTACCGGGATCTCGTGATTTTTCTGGAATGGATTTTTGGATGATTGCACTGCATCCTACTTCCAGCTCTACTATTTCATCATCTGTGATTCTCCTTTTCTTTGTTAGCAATTCTTTCATGAATTTGGCATATGTTGGCATTTGCTCTAATGCTTCTGAAAAGGAAATGTTAATTTGTAGTTTCTTAAAGATATCTAAAAAATGTGAGTACTACTTTTCCTTAATTTGTTTTGTTAAGGCCTCAATTTGTTGCATCAAGTGTTTGTTTTGTGCTAGAATTTCATTTTGAGTGTCGAGTTCCATTATACCTTATCTTTGATTCGGAGCTCTATCATGATGAATTTGATAATCACTGGCAGTTATGGAGTCAATGATTACTATGGCTTCCTCTGGACTCTTGGACATCATAGTGCCTCCAACTGAGACATCAAGGATCATCTTGGTTTGAGGTCTTAAACCACTATAGAAGATATGCAGCCGTGTAGCATCATCAAAGTATTGGTTTGGGCATCTCCACAACAAAGCTTTGAATCTCTCCCATGTCTCACAGAGAGGTTCATCAGATCCTTGGGAGAAAGTCGCGATGGTGGATTTTTCACTGATCAATCTTGACGGAGGAAATATCCTCCCTATGAATTTCTCCTCCACCTCGTCCCAAGTGTTGAGGCTTTTATTTGGATGTGATTGGAGCCATGTTTTTGCCTTACCTGCTAGTGAAAATGGAAAAGTTCTGAGGTAGACAGCTTTAGCATCTTTGTCAGAAGCTCCCATTGTACTGCATAGTTCCATGAAGGTAGACAAATGTGTGTATGGATCCTCATGATCCATTCCAGCAAAGGGGTGTAAGCCAATTAGACTAAGCAGTGTTGGATTTAATTCCATGATCTTATTGCTAAAAGGAGGAATGACTATGCTATTGTAATGTTTTGGGCCTTGATGATCAACATAGTCACCCAAAGTCCTCCTTAGTGGTCTATTTCCTTCTCCTCTTTTAGCCATGTTATTTTCTACAAGTGGCTTATTAGTTCAGAGATAATCAGAAGAAGACTTACCCGGTGTTTTAGTGGTTGCTTGTTTCTTTTCTTTCTATTCTTCCTTTCCGTTTTGGTAATTTCCGGAGCAAACGACGTTGTATCTGTTGACTTTTTACCTCGCATAAAGGAAAAAAGAACACACTACAATAACCCGTAAGCACCAAGGTTACTGAAAATAAAAGTAAGAGAAAATTTATATAGAATTTAAAATGAAAGTAATAAGTACAGGGGTAAGAAAATAAAAGAGGGAATTTATACAAAATCAAGAGAAATTTACAAAGGAATTTAGCCTATCAAACTGAAAGTTTAAATCCGAAAGAACTAAGTGGATGACTCAAGTCCCCTGGCAAGCATACTAATTGTCGTTGTAGGTTTCAAATTTATAAAAGAGTTCGTCTCCACAGGGACTTGAGGTACTTAATTCATTCAGATAAAGGTTATCAGTTTAATAGTTATGTACGAATCCAATTGAATGTCATTTGATTTTGTTTTAACTAACTAAAGATATCTGAAAGTAAAAGAATAGTGAAAATAATGAATTTAAGGAAATAACGAAAATAATGGAATTAAGGGAAATATAGAATACATAATTTAGTGCATCGGAAATACAGAAATTGTGAAAACAATTTAATTAATTCAAGAAAACATAGGATTAGATTTCATCATTCATACCCTTAGTAGCCTAATAAGATTGACATGTATAAATCATTTTCTAACATTACTGATGCACCCATAGTTATCCCAAGTCAATTCCTCGCACTTGGAACCTAAGAATATTTACTAAACATTGATCCCTCGCATATGCAGTAAATATCCTAGCATTACAATTATATTCTCGTGCTTTTTGCAATCAAAACATTATGCTCTATTCCTAGCAACGTAACGTAAAGAGTAAAATCATTCGATTCAAATTCTAAGATTACTTTCCAATCTCACTTAGAATCCAATTTCATAACACTAGTGATCAAATAGAATCAAGCATTATGAGTAGAATGAAATTACCAATAATGAATAGAAAGATTAAAACATATATAATATCAAAAGGGATACATAAGGGTATAAAGATTACATCCAATCCTTAAAGAAAAACTAACCGGTCATTGTACAGAGCACAAGACTTGGAAGATAAATGACGAAGGAAGTGATCCACAGTCACAACTCTACAGTGCCTCAGCTCCACTTTTGCTCTTCTTCTTCTTATCCTAGATTTTTCTAAGGATTTTTCTTCAACTAACTATATATTTCTCTTCCCCTGCATGACTATTTATAGGAAAATCCATCTAGTGCAGGGGAAACTCATCCAGGCGAGCTAGAACTCGCCCAGGCGAGTGTGTGACTTAAGCCTGAAGTAATTAACTTGCCCAGGTGAGCGGCTTGCTTATGGGTGAAGTTTCCTCTTTAGCCCAGGTGAGCTAGATGCTAGCCTGGGCAAATTTCAGGCCAGAAATCTCCATGAAATGACCGTTTTTCCCTTCCTTAAAGCTTTGTTTTTGGATTCATCAAACAAACATAAAAAACCTATAGAATCATGGATGAATATTTTATATTTAAGCAACAATATTAGTAAATATACAATATATATAAACATGTAGATTCAAGGGTACTTTGGAAGAAAACTATTACAATTAAAGGATAAGTGCTAACAATCTAATCCCAAAAACAATTGAAATTTGGCACTTATCAATTCCTTTCCTAATTTTGAATTTAATCACAGATTGTTTGGATGATATTCCAGCCTAATTTGCAATCTTAATATTTAAGGAAAATTCAATTGAACTAACTCTAATGACATTGATTGAACCTTCATAAGTTGATCATTCTCTGTAGAACTATGATAATTTGATTTGCATTGGTTTGGTGAACTAGGTTGATCTCATTCATATTCTGTTATTCTATTCTAAAAACTGTATTCTATTTTTTTAATTATATTTTTGAGTTTTCGTAATCCTATACATTGCCTACAAACTATATGTTGAAATTCCCCCTGCTATTTATAAGTGACTTGAAGTAGGAACCAAATTGAATTGTATCTCTAAGTTGACCTAGGTTAATCATGTATTGTAGATTTTCCTAGTTTTATTTGTTTTGGAACAATTCGACAATCGTTATCACTACTCTACTCTACTGGTCAATGTAAAACATTAACAAGATCAATGCAATATTTCAAACAATTAGTGTATGAAGAAAGATCATGCAAAATGTTGTAAAATACAAAACATGCAGTACAATAAATTTTGCAGTACAGGATTAACCTAGGTTGACTCAGGGATACAATTTAATTTGTTTCCTACTTCAATTGGCTTATAAACAGTAGGGGAATTTCAATGAATAGTTTATAGGCACTATAAAGGAATGCGAAAACACAACAAACAGAATTGCAAAAAGGGAACATAGTTTTTGGAACAAAATAACGAAATATGAATCAGAAAAATCCAATTCACCAAACCAATGCAAATTGAATTATCACAGTTCTGCAAGGAATGATCATGTTGTGAAAGTTCAATCAATGTCATTAGAGTTAGTTCAATCGAATTAATCCCTAATTTGATTGAGATCACAAATTAGGTTGCAACATCATCCAAACAATATGTGATTAAATTTTGAAATTAGGAAATGAATCCATAACCTATTTCGTTTTCAATCCTAAGCATATTCATAATTATGGGTGTTCGTGGGTCGATTCGGATCGGTTTTGATCAAATTTAGGACCCAACCCAATCAAATTTGATCGGTTCGGTTTGGTTCAGTTTTCACAATTTTTTTTAACCTAACCCATCCCAACCCATTCATGAACGGTTTAGTTCAGTTTTCACAATTTTTTAACCCAACCCAACCCATTCATGAACGTTTTGGTTCGGTTCAGGCCAACGGATTACCCATTTATATTTGGTCTTTTTTTTCTTAGAACTACTATTTTATATCACGATTCTTTCAAATATCCAATACAATTAACACAATATTATCAAATGTCTGAAAGTAGTAAAACTTATTCATTTAGCACCATCAACATAATATTCTAAAATAGACTAATAGAAATTAAAACAAAAATATTATTCAACGAGATTCACTATAATAGTTTGAAACACAATTATTTCGTAAAAAATAATTTCTTGCAACACATTTGCTAAAACAAATGAACAAAATATGATCCATTAATATTATAAACATGGTAGAAAAAATAAATATGAAAAAAGGTGAAACAAATAACAATGTACCAGAAAGTAATACTTTAAGAAGTTCCGACACTACTAATCCTAACACTTGGAGTCCCAATACTTGTAGTATTTAAAGCCAAACCAAACAACTCTAAAAATTTAAGCACAACCCTGTTAGCACAAAAATTAATTGATATTTTATACAAATATAAAAAATGAAATAAGAGATCACACACCTGATTCAATCTCTTTTGCTTCATTTATTTCAACTTGTAAGTTATTAACTTTTTGCTTAGTTGATCAAAGCCAATTTTGGACACAAATGAGAGCTTCAATAGTAGTAGGACTCAAGGAACTACAAAATTAATCTAGAATTCTACCCCTAGTACTAAATGTAGACTTTGATGATACAGTAGATACAAGAATAACCAATAAAAAATGTCAAACTCAGCGTCATCATCTTCAACATTATCCTCCAAATACCTATCTAACTCATTTTTTTGCCCCTCACATATGCATGTGTCATACCCTAATTTTGTCCGGGGATTATTACTTGATGACATGCAACCTTTGATTGGTCGTTTCAAGATACTTGGCACCCTTTGTTGCACAATATGTAAGTCTCGAGACGCGCTGGAAGTCAAAAGGAAGCAGGGTTATGCGATCCGTGAAATTCTGTAGTGCGGCGGAAACCAAAAGGAGGTGTTCTTGCGCAATCCGTGAGTTTTTGTAACTTCTTCGAAAGCTAAAAAAGAGTAAATACATGATCCGTAAGGATTTGTAACCTTACGGAAAGAAAATAAGTATCGTTACGAAATTTGTAAAGTTTCGTAACGTTACGGAAAAAGAATCGCCAAAAAAATAGAAGGGGTGCATTTAGTAAAAAGGGGGATACAAATAGCAATTAAGCCCACTTGGGCCTTCCAGATTCTTCCTCCAGAAGGCTGTTGCTTCTGGAGGAAGCAACCTTGCTCGCCTGGGCGAGCTAGGTGGCAAGCTCCTCCCCTATTTTGCTATAAATAGGGGGAGGAGTGAAGAGGGAAGGGGTTCAGCCTTCTTGGCACTTCGTATTCTCTTAAATTTGCTGAGGAAAATTGTTTCCATGAAGAAAATCCAAGCCGAGGCGCTTTCGTAACGTTTCCGTGAGTAATTACGCGAAGTTTTTCAACCGTTCTTCGACATCCATCGTTCGTTCTTCGTTTTCTTCGGTCTTCAACTGGTAAGTACCCTAAACCGAGCTTTTCAATTCATTCTATGTACCCGTGGTGGTCCCCATTTTGCTTCATGTATTTTTATTCTCGTTTTCATTTACTTTCCATACCCCCTTTTGACGTGCTTTAGTCATTTGCTTAAGTCATTTTCTCGCCTAATCAAAAAATAAAATAAATTTCCACCGATCATTTGATTTGTAATATCCGTTAATTTCTGTTAAAATGAATTCTGACCGTTCGGTCTTGCCGTAACCACGTTGGAAATAAAAAAAGAGGTAAAATAATAATATAATATTCAAAAAATACCTTTTAGTAAAATGAAGCAAAAAAAATCAATCGGACATTTTCTCTTTGGGATTTTTCATTCTTAATCGAATTAACTAATAACTAAAGTGAAACTAAGGCTAAAACCAACTCGCCTAGTCAAGCTCGTCCACAAAAAAAGTCACTAAAAAGGGTTTGAAAGTTTATCATTTCAGTTTTTTCCTTATCAAGTAAATGGATCATTTTTAAGGTCCAACGCCTTAAAATGATCACCTTTCAAGTAAAAAGAATCGCTTGATTCACGCTTAAGAAAGACCTACGTAGGTTTGATTTCCTCTTCGATGGAGGGTACGTAGGAGCAAAAGCCTCGCTTTTGTCAACCTCAAAAAAATAAAAAGGAATAAAAGGTAAGATAACACAAATTCACAATTCTAAAAAATAAGCTGTTGTCCTTTGAGAAAAAGGTGAGAGGTGCTAATACCTTCCTCAAACATAAATACAACTCCCGATCTTAGAATTTTCATTTTGACCGGTTTCCTTCGGTTTTTTTGACGTTTTCCACAAATAAATGTTGGTGGCGACTCCGCGCATCTTTCCTCCTTTGGAAAGCGCACCCGTGAGCCTCGCCTCGCTCGCCCGCAATAGGGCATGTTGCGACACCATGAACTATCCATTCAACATCATTCAAACTATGAGCAGAACATCGCATATGCATGAACTCTCCATTCAACAAAGTATGCCCATTCCAAAAATTCAATGCTCTAGCTAAATATGAAATAGCCAAGTTATTAACACTTGCATCATCCACTATTACACAAAAAACTTTTGAAATCCCCATTCTTTTAAACAATTCTCTAGGGTTATCCCTATGGTTTGACTTTTGTGATCAGAAATCAAACAAAATTTTAATATTTTTTTATTCAACTCCCACCCTTCATTTTCAACAAACTTAAAGGCAAGTTCATCAATAATTATCATCTTTGCAAGTGCTATTAGAGTCTGCTCTAGATTAAAATCAACAAGTTTCATACTATATTAGGGTCACTCTCATTATCACTTCCAAAAATAATTGTCTTTTGCTATTTATCAACCTACCTGTGTGGTTTTTTCTTACATTGTTGGAACACATGTCTTCTCAAGTTAGAGGTTCCATATATAGAACTAGCTGCTGCATATGAAGTATTATAGTATTTACAATAAGCCCTACCACCTTTTTTCTTAATAAAATGTTCCTAAACATTAGAAGGGGGTCTAGCAACTTTTTTTTCCTTACCTTTGCTTGTGTAGATTCAGGTTGTTGTCCTTGCCCTTGTTGTGGTGGAGTTTCATGTCCTTGTGGTTGTGAAGGAGCTCTTGTCCCTTGCTGTGATGGACTTTTAGTATGACATGGAGAGAGAGTTCTAATTGATGTAATTGGAGATGAATAATTAACACTCCTTGTACCACTTTTCTTTTCCAATTGTCTCATTTGCAAATTCTAAAAAACCTATCCACAATAAAACATTACACAATTTACACCTTTATTGGAGAATTTCAAATTGATTTCAACTTTTTTATTTAATTCCCAAAACCTCATGCTAACCACTAATGCCTGAATCCTCGAGGAAATCATTCCAAGAATCAAACTGAAAAATAAATCAGGAGGCTGTCGCTCAAAATAAATCAATTCTAGAGAATAAAAAAGTATGCTACTTATTTGAAATCTAAAAAATCAGGAGGCTGTCGGTCAAAATAAAATAACCGTATCATGATAAAAAAAAGTCTTGATCTAGATAAATATCTATATCAACACAATATATTTTTCCAAAAACTAAATTAGGGTTCATGTAAATTAGAAAAAATAACCAAATTTTATCTGGGCATCAAACAAATCAACAAATATGAATCCCAATAATCTAATTGTAATAGTTACTTTGATACCACATAGAGTTTTATTAATATTTATAAAAATAAGTGACGTGCACAACACACCATCAAAAAATAAAGTGGTATATAAAAAGAGTTGTTAATTATGTTTGTTGGTGAAGAAAATTCAATAGTTGAAAGTGTATGTAGAGAAACATGAAACATGGTTTGTTGTAAAGTGAATGGATTGTTATCTGCTGACTGAGAAACAAAGTGGCACGACACAGCACAGCCGAGCGCGGGTTCTCCTTTCAGTCCAAGTTTGGAAGAGTTTTATAACTACTAAAAAATTAGGTTAAATTCAAATTTTAGCCCTATATAAGAAAAAAAAGAGTTTTTGATTTTATCCTAACAAGAGAAAATCTTTTAAAATTAGTTCTTGTTATATATAAAGAAAAAATAGGATAATAATTAGACCAATTTTATGAGTTTTTTTATTTAAAAAACATCTTGAACTAACGTTTCTTTTTATGGATTTTTCTTATCTCTTTCTATCCTTTCCATTTTCTTAAAGTTTGATTTCAATATTTTTTATAAAATTTATCAATTGTTAAAATTAATCTTATATCACAATATAAGTTATTTATCATAAATTTTAATTATATATAAAACATTTATCACAATGTGTTATTGGCTTCTTGCGGTGACGAGGTAGATTTATCCCCTAACTTATTAAATTGTTACTATTTTATTAAAAGCACTAAAGGAAATAATGCATTACCACACCTTCCTTGATTGTCAATTTTTTTTTGTTTTTAACACACACACACGCACACACACACACACACACACACACACACACACACACACACACACATATATATATATATATATATAATAAAATTTATATTTTAATTACGAGTTCACGGATGTGTTCAATGGGTCAACAGATCTATAAATCTAAACCCGTGACCCAACCTGTACATGAACAGTTTTGATCGGTTTGATTTGGTTTTGACCTAAATACATAAATGACCCAACCCAAAGTGTTCGGATCGGTTTGAATCAGTTTGGGTTCGTGGGTGACTCATACCTGTGAACACCCCTATTCATAATCATGAAAATTGAAAATAGGATTGAAGAAAAAGATGAACATTCACATAGAATAGAAATACTAAATCAGAACTCAAATTCAGCCTTGATTAGAGTGAATCCTTGGATTGATTAAGTGTTTAGCCTTCCATGATCATCACAAGTGGAAGAGCAACGAAATTTGTGAAACAAGAAGGAAGAATAGAAGTGAAAATAGGAAGAAGAGTGAACAACAATTGAGAGAAAAAGAGAGAAAAGATTTTGATCATAAAGCTTGCACAACAAGTAACTAAATTTGTTTTTGTACAAAATAAAGTAACTAACTAACTTTCACTAATATATATCGCTACTACTCAAAAGGAAGGGATGGAACCTGATTAGGCCTATCTAATCTACCTAATTAAACTAATTACACAGAGCAAAGCCCAAATTCGCAACCCAATTATTCATGAGACAGATGAGATGGTTGGAGTTCCTTAAGGACTATGACTTTGAGCTTAGTTACCACCCAATTAAAGCCAATGTAGTGGTTGACGCCTTGAGTAGGAAATCCTTGCATATATCTGCATTGATGATTCAGAAGTTGAACCTCATTGAACAATTTAGAGACATGAGCCTTGTGTGTGAGCTTACCCCTAAGACTGTGAGGTTAGGTATGTTAAAAGTAACTAATGGGTTGGTAGATGAGATTATAAAAGGTTAGAGATTAGATCCTCTTTTTTCAACCCAGTCAGAGAACATAGCCCAAGGTAAGGAGAGTAGTTTTAGTTTGGGACAAGATGAAGTTTTGAAAATCCAAGATAATATTTGTGTGCCTAATCCTTGAGGAAGGGAATGGGAATATCTTGAGTATTCACCCCGGAGCCACCAAGATGTATCAAGACCTCAAAAAGATGTTATGGCAGTCTGGTATGAAGAAGGAGGTAGTCAAGTTTACGTATGCATGTCTAGTGTGTTGGAAAGCTAAGGTAGAACACCAAAAACCTCTAAGTTTGTTACAACCAACAATAATATATTTAAGTTCATATTGTATTAGCTTAGTCAACTTCAATGCATTTATTTAAACTAACAATCAATAACAATAGCAAGCAAAAAATAAATAACATACACATAAGATTAAGTTCTTAATGGAAAACATTTTTTATTTTATTTTATGGGTACAACCCCAAAAAAATCAAGAGCAAGTTGGGACAATGAATTGGGAGTGTCGTCAATGACTAGAATTTCAACCCGGAACTTGGGTTCTTTAGTTTCTTGAATTTACCTATTAGATTGGTGTTGTTTAGGAGCTTCTTTAAGGTTTTTGCAAGGGATGTTTTGGCTTGATGTATAGCCTCCTTTGAGATAGGTGGGTTAGGGGAACAAAATAGAGGAATGGATGGATGTGGACGTAGCTATGAAGGGAATGAGGAGTTGTGGCAATGGATAAAACTAATTTGGTTTAATTACTCATTTAATTGTTCTTATAATTGCACAAACTTTACCTTGTAGTCCTCATGCTTAAAAATCATCCATTTTAGTCGCTACACATGCCATTTGTGATCCTTTTTAGTCCCTATACATAACATTTTTAATCTTTGTTAGGTCTAGCTGACCACTCTTTTCATCTATGTTGGATTTTGATGGATAACAGTAAATATAAATTATTAATGTTCTAATGAGTTTTTGACAAGTGACAGGATCAACGTGTTAAAGAATTTAACTGTATTATGCGTGAATCGTTCACACTCCAAGAGAAAATGTACTTTTAATTATTTAAACTGGCATCCAACGCACTAAAACCAAAGAGCGTCCACTCATTATGGTAATTAGTGTTATACACTGCATCGTGTTAACTCTCGCATCCATCCAGTAAGAGACTAACAGATTCTTTTGAAATGATCAACATTGATCAATAAGCTTATGATAGCCAGAAAAAGGAAGTACACATGCTCTATCTCATACAAATTTATTTTGCCTTTCTTTATCTTGAAATGCCAACATTTGAATTTAAGGAAATGACAAAATAGAAGAGAATAGAAAGTATTCACAAAATATTCTTATAAGGTCACTATCATCAGGGGCAAGGAGCACATGGCACTGTATGTACTATCGCTCATTTCCTTGCAAATTATAGCATGAAATGTAGCCTTATCTTCCAGTGTGAGATAACGGTCTTTTAAAGGAATCAAGATTGATCTCATAACGAATCTTTCTCTGAAGTCTATAAAAGGCGGTCTCTACTAACAAACAAAGAACGAAAACACTGGATGACTAATTTAAAATTGTCATATATTTATCCTTTGCTAAGAAAAGTTATCTTGTATTTGAGCTTTATTGTTTATTCACTCATTGAGTGTTATTGAATACTTGTATAGCTAGAAGTGGCAGGTTAGAATATTTGTCTTGTAATCAAGTTTTGATTAGTAAAATCCTTTACTATTGAGTAAAGGAGAACTAGATGTAGCTCAGGTTGAGTGATTTAGTATACACCAAGTGTTTCTACTTCCCTCCTTCATGGTTTATTAAGTGTTCTATTAGTACTCTCTGCCACTTCTTTAATACCAAGTATTTATTTGAAAAACTATTTTAAAGACTCTGTCATATTAAGTCACTGGATGATCAAACATGTCTTTATTAAAAGTTGTTTTTCTCTTCAGTCAATGACTTACCATACATATACTTTTCTATCTATATTTATTCTAAAAGTTATGAAAAGTTATTATCCTTTATATACACACTATTCAACCCCCATTTTAGTGTAATTTTTGTTATTTCAATCCTTTTTTAGTTTCTATTGACTAAACTTAGGGACTAAAAGGAATTAAAATAGTATATATAAAAACTAAAAGAGATAATTTTGAAGTATAGAGACTAATAGGTAAAGTTTGTACATCTATAGGAACCAAATGAGTAAATTTGCACGCCACAAATATAATTTTCCGAATTTCACACTCTATATGTTTTACCATTCCCCAATGATAAGATAATATGCATGTGTCTCAAATTCTCAGTAAAAGATCACCACAATTCTAGAGCATGCATGATGTGCCATCATTTTCTTCTATTTTCTAAACCCTTTTTGCACCATTTTAATTATTGATTGGTCTTAATTGTCAAATTTATTAGGCAGTTTTATTATTTGGGCCCATTCAGCTAATTTGATGTTTTTAATCTAATTTCAGGAATTAATGAAGCATTGGGCTTGAATCTAGAATTGGGCTTGGACTTGAAGAGGGCAGACTAATTTATTCTATAAAATTAGATCTTATCTTATCTAGATATTATTTAGATTTGATCTCATCTAGATATTATTTCATCTAGATCTTATCTTATCTTATCTTATCTAGATTTGATTTGATTTTACTTATGGGCTTGGATTTAAAACATATTTGTAAGCTTTGGGGCTGGAAAAAAAACTATATAACAGCACCAAGGGTCTAGTTTAGGGGGCTCCCTCTCTCCCTCGCGGGAGACTCTCTCTCTCTCCTCTCTCTCTTCTATTTTTCGTTTTTAGTTTTAGTCTCTCTTCTCTTTCTCTTTTATTTTCGTTTTTTTACAATTCCAGTTCAGACTTTTAGTTTTATCAATAAAATTTCATTCTCTATTTGATTAGTGGAAGGCTAAGTCCGCAGCGTTGTTTTCCCTTGAGGATCAAGCACAGTTCTCTTTGAGGTTCTATTATCACTGTTAAATTCTGTTTAGTTTTTCCTCTTCACTAATTACTTTGAATTTGTTGCTTTTAATTCATGCATGCTTAGTGCTTGATTAATTATCTCTGCGCTTAATTTACGTTCATGCTTAATGATCGTTTATGAGTAATTGGTGTATGTGATGCTTAATCACATAATGAATGCCTTATGTTGAATTTCGCTTAGTAATTTAATTTAGGGTTGGATTAAGTGGTTAAACTGATAAAGGATAAACTCTCGTAACCTAGGATAAGAGACTTGCTTGTGAATCAAGGGGAAGCAACGTGTTTTAATTCTGATATTTTCTAATTCACATATATTCGCTGTTTAATTTACAAAAGCAAACACCCCCCCCCCCCCATCGTTACTGTTACTATTACTGCAAGTATATTATGAACATTTGGCTTGTCACTGCTCGTTGGGAAACGACCTAGGATCACTTCCTAGTTACTACATTTTAATGTTTATTTGATTCGGGTACGGCCTCGATCAATGCATCAGTCATCAGATTTTGTAATTTATCACAACAATAATATAACAATCAAATCAATAGTTCTAGAATAAATAATAACTTTGTCTAGAGGCACGAAATCTAATGTTAAGCTATCTATTGTCTAAAATTATTTTGCCACTCATTTTTATAAAGTTTTGTTCTTAAACTTATTTTCAGGGTTCTCGATGTTTCGAGAATCGGTTTTTCATGAATCTTATACGCTATCCTATGGTTTCACACCTAACAAACTCATTTTTGAGGTCAAAAATTTAAGAAAAACAGTCCATACAACTATAACAATCAGTTCAATTTCATGATAGAAATTTATTCTACAAAATGTCCTTAATCTTGTTTTATTCATAACTTTTGTTAGAAAACACTAATTTAAGTGAAATTTAAGGCTAACCCTAAGTTTTCACATCCAAAGAACTCATTTTTAACCTTAAAACTTCAAGAAAAAACCATATTACATATTTTCTGTAACATCCCATCTTTCATAAAATAAATTAAAAAGGATTTTGTAATTAAATAAATAAGAAAAAATAGTTTTATTAATTAAAATAATGATTTTAAGGTAAATAAAATAAATATATGTCCTTAGAAAAAAATGTTTTATTTATTCATTTGATAGGGAGAAAAATAGAGTTTCTTTTCATAAAATGATAAAATAAAGGAAAATAGAGTAATTAATAGGTCATAAGTACCCTAGTTATAAATAGAGACATATTAGGTCAGTTTTCATATTTACGATACGTCTCTACGCTTTCTCTCCCTCTCAATTTTGTTTTCCCTTCTTCCTATCCCAAAACCCTTTCTTTTTTCCGCATACAGCCAAACCTACCTCAATAAAACAATGATCCCAGACTCTTTATCCCGCATACACCCTGATGTAGCTTCATGTAGAGCTTGTAGGCCTTGGATCTCCTTCATCAATGGAGTCATTTTCTTCTTGCAGATCAATGACAGCGGAATGGAGAAGGAGGAAAGGTTATTGGAGATGCCACTTCAAGCAGAAGATGAGTCAAGAACAAGCTCACCACCATAGGAAGCCATGGATAAGAGCTTGAAGGTAGGAGAAGATAAGTGGAGGGACAGGGAGAGAAGGGGCATGAAATTTATGCCTCAAATGAGGTCTAAACTTTGAAGTGGAATTTCTCAAATGATCAAAGTTAAAAAAATGCACACACAAAGCCTTTATTTATAGCCTAAGTGTCACACAAAATTGGAGGGAAATTTGAATTTCTATTCAAATTTCACTTGAATTTGAATTTGAATTTTTGGAGCCAATTTTGAAGCCAAAACTTCACTAATTATGATTAGTGAATTTTAGCTATGGTTCAGCCCACTAATCCAAGATCAAGTCCAAGATTCTCCACTAAGTGTGCTTAGGTGTCATGAGGCAAGTAAAGCATGAAGGACATGCACAAAGTGTTACTATATGATGTGGCAATGGGGTGTAACTAGCAAATGTTCACCTCCCCCTTAGGATGGTCCAAAATTTAATTGGGTTGGACTTCTCCTAATTCAATTAAATTTCTCTCCCAACACACACACATCAAATTGTGCACTTAATGCATGTGAAATCACAAAACTACCCCTAATACAAAAACTAGTCTAGGTGCCCTAAAATACAAGGGCTGAAAAATCCTACATTACTAGGGTACCCTCCCTACACTATGGAGCCCTAAATACAAGTCCCACAAATAATGAAACCCTAATCTAATATGTACAAAGATAAGTGGGCTTATACTTAGCCCATGGGCCCAAAATCTACCCTAAGGCTCATGAGAATCCTAGGGCCTTCTCCAGCATCTCTGGCTCAATCTTCTTAGAGTCTTCTATCCAATGCCCTTGTGGGTAGGATTGAATAATGCTAACCGTTGGATCGTCATGAAATCGGACACCAGGTTCGGAACGAATTTTCTCACATCTCCACCGTTGGAATTTGTGAAATAATGTTTGTGGCGAGAGCAATTTCCCTTGGATGGGGACAGTGAAATGGAGTTTCAATCCTTTTTCCTTCTCTCTAATGTTTGGAAACCCTAGCAGAGAAAGCAGAGGAAAAGCTTGGGGATTCTTGAGAAATCGATAAAGATGTTGCTATCACTACTAGACTACCCACGTGAGCCCGCTAAGAGGTAAGTGGTGAATTTATCACAATTGAAGTTAGAATGAACATGTGTAGGGATCTTTAGAGGATCAAATTTAGGTTTATTTTTGGATGTTTATTGTATTGTAATTTTTCCTATATGATTATGTGAAATTGTTGAGGGGTGTTACTCCTCATGTTGTTAGAAGCATTTTTGTATAATTTGTTTGTGTTTTGGATAAGATTTACTAGATTAGCATGATAAATTGTTATATTGGGATCATGAAATTATGATTGAAATTTTTTATAAGTAATAAATTGAATATGTGATGAATTGTGAGATAACATGTTTCTTTGAGATTATAACATTGTTATTGAGATTGAGTATAAGTGCAAAGCTGAACATGTGTTAATTTGCGAGATATACATAATCATGTGATGGTGGATTGTGACATTGTGAGATGTTAAATTGTGGACATGAGATATGGTTGTGAATAAGTGTGTGGTTAATACTTAATGTGACAATTACTTGTGTTGTGAGTTATGAATTATACAATAATCCGACTGGTGTTTACCTTGAGAAACATGTTTATGCGTGAGGTGTTAAAATGAAAGTGTAGGGTTCCAAGTTAAGAACCTGAGGTGTTAAATTGTAGTGCAATGCACGAGGTGTTAAAAGAAAAGTGTAGGGTTTCAAGTTAGGAACCCGAGGTGTTAAATTGTAGTGCAATGTGTTTGAAAACAAGTGTGAGGTCGTGGATATAGTATAATTCATGAGCAGAGTCTGGATGCAAAAGTTGTTTTAGGGGTTTGACCTGAATCAGGAAGGTGAGGCCTGATTCTTTGAAGTCTAGGCCTTGGGGGTAAATACACTCGGTTTGAGTGCTCCTTTAAGCCTATGTTGATCCCATATGGTTGGAGCATTCTCGCAAAACAAAGTGACCCTGACTGGTCACTTTATAATTTTACTTAGTGAGAGTAACCTGACATATCCATTGTGTGGCGTGTCTTGTTATGTACTCTTAAGCGCCCTGATGTTGTTTTTCACTGACACGGTACCACATTGCATATAGACTTGAGTCTTAGTATAATTGTTGAATAACGACTTGAATTATTTATTATGAAATTAATAAGTGTTGTTACGTCTTGACTTGAGTGTGTGATTCATTTGTAACGTGATTGCTATTGAAAAATGAATTTTAAATGATAAAGTGGTGAAGTAACATGGATTGTATTAAGTTAACCTATGTTATAAATACTTCTATAATTTATATTGATTATGTCTTTGTTTATCTGTATTTTATTTAGAAACATGATAACTCATTCCTTGTGTGTTGTTTGTGTTTGGATCTTGTGATGATGCCGAACCTTGTGTTCTTGGGGCCAGATGACTAGGTGGATGACTTTAAAGAAGCTCGTGCTAGAGGACATTGGGACATGAGTTTTTAGTTTAATTGCATGATGTTATTTTACTTTATTTTATTCCATTGTTTAACAAGATTTCTTTTGTAAACTTTGATGGCCATGTTCTAAACCGAATATGTTTTTAATAAATTTTATTTGGTAATAGTGAATTGAATGTCACCCTTTTACCCACATGAGCTCTTTTATGCTTAAAATAAAATCATTTAGTTAATTATGCATTTTTATATGTATGTCGGGGTAAAGGGTGTCATAGTTTCAGTCATGGCAGCAGATACAAAATTTTAACCATCAATACAATATGCAATGAAGTCTAGCTTCCAAAGATAACAATGTTTGGGTTCAAGAAGCAAAAAGCCCCCCCCCCCCCTACCTTGAATGAAGCTTGCACGAAATGCTCAAAGGAACAAGGGCTCAGATCTTGAAGTCTAAAGCTTCAAAGAATAAAAGCAAAATTTTGGAACAAAAAAATAAGAGCTTTGCATGAAAATGATGGACAAATATGAAGAAAAGAGAGGTTTAAGAGTTTCTTACCAAAGCTTTGAGAGAAGAAGTCTCAAGAACACTAGTATGGTGCTTACAAGAAGAAGGAAATGGTGGCCTATCCTCCCATGAAGATCTCATGCGAGAGGAAGAAGAATGAGGTTCCAGGTTTTTCATTTGTGAAAGAAATGATGAGTTAATGACCTAAGGCTAGTGTTAAGCTCAATTGACAAGCATGAATGATCCCTTTGATGGCCATGGTTAACGTGCAAAAGGGTGCCATAAATGGGTGCTTTTGAATTTTTAACAAAAAATGGATAAAGTAGACATAAGAAAAAATGGTAAAAATTACACACACACACACGCAGTGCAATTCTTGCACAAATGAAAATCTATCTTAAACAGTTTCTATTTCTCTATCAAGTTTCACTAAACCAATCACACATACACACACACACACACACATATAATCACTGCAATTAAATACATACATACATAGATGACAACACAAAGTTTCCTCTGTTTGTCTGAATTGTAATTTTTTGTCAGGGTGTTACTCACTGTATTATGGATTTCCACATTGAGAATCCCTTATTGGGTGATTGTCTTTGTCTATAACATCTTGGCAAAGGTTAGCAGAATAGTAGGCTATATGGTAGAATCATCTCATATAAATTGGTATATATACTAGTCTGATGAGCTCAAGCTTGGTTCAGTCGTGTTCTTTGGTGCACATCAATTTCATATTGACTAGGTTAACTATTAGGCCTCATAGCTGCATATAAGATAAGTATTCTGCCTATGTTTTAAATCCAAGATTTAGTCTTAAGAAAACAAAATTGGATCCCTTTGGCACTTCAAAAGTCATGATTTGCACTCATTATTCAACACCACTAATTGTTCTCTTATGCAACACATAGTTATGCAAAAACAGAGTTCTTTTGTTAATGGTTTACTGGTTTAAAGAGTTATTGTAGCAGAACTCTTTGTTAAATCATTGGTGTGGCTCAAGGTCTCAGGATTTGATTTTAAACAATAATGATAACTCAATGAACTCAACTCAAGCACACAATTCACTACGGATGGCTCTAATTATACAGCACCACAACTGAGTTTCTGCATAATTATGCACCAACATATCCCAATTCATTTTGTCATCTGGTTATAAAATAATGCTTGTCATTCAGAACATAAGTACTAAGTAACCATTCTAAGTTGCAATTTCGCAATAGTATTAAATCACCATCAGCAACCAAAAGGTTATCAGTCTACTTGTAGGATGTGTTTTTGTGACTGCGTTTGTCTCCATTTTGCATAATTTTTGTCCTCTTACAGGAAGCATAGAATTGACAATAGGTTTTTGAGTATTTGCTTGTGACAACATTTTATGTTTGTCCCGTCATATGAAGCATAGCATCCACCAAGGGTTTGCCCAATCAGAACTTTTGGTTGCTTACATTAGTGTTGAATACAATGTTTGTGTTGTTCTACGTATATGGATATCTCGTTATGTTGATTGACCTATAAGCACATGATGTTGGAGTGACATGCATATGCTAATTAGAATTTCGGTGTATGATTATGTGTCATTTTCCTTTGACATTGTCATACCCTAATTTCATCTGGGGACTATCATCCGTTGATCTTTTGATCCTTGCTAGTCGACTTGCGTTGTTCGACACTAATTACCGCACAAAATGAAAGATCATTTAATGTTTTGATCAAGAATGCAAAAGATACCAAAATGGGGGCATAAGGGTCTTTTCCTTGAGTTTCTTGGACCATAGCTCGCCCAGGCTAGCCTCTAGCTCACCTGACCCACCAAAAGACTTCAAGCTAAAGGAATCAACTCGCCTAGGCGAGCCAGTTACTTTAGGAGTAAGTCTAGGCTCACCTGGGCGAGCTACAAGTCCACCAAGTGCCTTTTTTCTATAAATAGGCGTGAAGGGGAGCTGAGGAAGGGGTTCCAGCATTGAGGAGTGAAGGAAATTGAAAGAAATAAGAGAGAAGAAGAAGAAAGAAGAGGAAACAAAGCTGAGGTGCTGCCAAATCCTGTCTGTGATCAATCTTTACATCATTCTTTATTCGGTGTTCTTCGTGCGACAGCCAGTTAGTTTTGTTTTGAAGATTCGAATGTGATCTATGCACCCTTAAGGGTCCCCCTTGTTATTTTATGCATAATCATTTCCTCCATCTATCATCGGTGATCTCATTTTCTTTGTAAAATTCAATCTTAACCAATCACTAGTATTGTAAAGTCGTCTTTGAAGAGGTTGAAAGTTAATAAACAAAACCAAGATAAAAACCAATTCATAACCTCTTCTTTTTATCAAATATCACTTGAGATCATTTCAAGGTCCCACGCCTTAATGATTCTCTCCGCTTTTCAAAGTTTAAAACATCATTTCAAGGTCCAACGCCTTAAACGACTTTTTGTTTGCAATTAAAATGAATCATTCAAAAACATAAAATCAATTTAACACACAAACATTCAGACTTAAAGAACTACGTAGGTCTGAATTTTACTTCACACCTGAGGATACGTAAGAGCAAGGGCAACACCCTTGTCGACCCCAAAAAAAATAAAGAAACATAAAAAGGGAAAATACAAAATTTTGAAGTCAAGTTACGCACACTCGATTAAATGTTGTCGTCCCTTGTGATGGGCGCGTGGGGTGCTAATACCTTCCCTATGTGTAAACAACTCCCGAACCCTTATTTTCAAAATTCGCATACCTCTTTTTGGTTTTTCTAACATTTTCCTCGAATAAACGTTGGTGGTGACTCTGCTTATTTTCTCCCTTGGAGATGAACACTTTTTGGCTTATTTGTTTTCACCTCGCCCTCCCGTCGAAGGGTAGGTTGTGACAAATGGCAACTCCACTGGGGACTTGTTAGAGAGTTAGGCTATTCAAATAGTATGCAATGTTTTATTGTGACTTCTTCTTTATTTATGTTCCCTTTTTCCCTTTTACCTTTTGTTTTGTCCATATTTGTATATAACCTTTGCTATGCTGTTGTGTTTGGTGTGTGTTTGTCTATCTATTACTTTCATAGTTAGAAATATTTTTTCTATGCACACATGACACCTACACCTTGCACACACATTGAGATGTTAGGCCCTATACCCGGGTCTGTGTGAGCCATAGGGAATGGAAGTTGATTTATGGTCATGTTGGGTCTCCGACTCGCTTGATAACAGTGAAGCTTCATCTAGAGTTACTCGGGTCTGTGTGAGCCATAGGGAATGGAGGTTGATCTATGGTCATGCTGGGTCTCCGACTCGCTTGATAATAGCAAAGTCTTGTCTAGTGTTTTCCTCTTTTGGTGATGCATTGTCACTGATAGTCCCTATCACCACAATGTATTATCTAAGAGGATGATATCTCTAGAGATCGGTAAGGTTACACGAAAGTACCCTTGGGAGTTATCACTAGAAGTGGACTTTTGGATCCTTCCCATTAGGTTCCTGAATTAGGGGCACAGAGTAAACTCACTCTGGCTTGTTCCTTGATCGCATCATGCATCTCTTCATGGCATCATAATGGACATATCATTCCTACATTTATCATTTATCATATTCATGCATTGCATTTGCATAAGTCATTGCATTGTCATACATCTTCATTTAGCATGCTTTTGTTCTGCCAATTGCATACATTCTATTTTCATCGTTCGCATGTTATGTTCACTCATGCATAATCCTTGCATTTTCCTCTGCGAAAAAAAAACAAAAAAAAAAGAACAAAAAGAAAGTCACAATGAAGAATGAAAGTTTACACCATATTCTTAGTTACATGTGTTGGGTATCATGATGATAGTTATAAACAAACCATGTTGGGATTATATACTCATTTATCTTTAAAAAAAAATATGATTGAAAATCATATGAGCATGGTACCTAATGCATGGTTAACTAGGAAATGATGGTTCTTTGGGCATCTCATGTCGATTTCATAATTACATTTGTCATGCATAGCATAAGTGTGCCCTAATCATTCATCTCTCTGATATGTTGTCGAAGTATTGGCAATCAAAATTTCTATTCTTGCGAACGTAGGATCGAACCAAGCACATGCTTTTAAGAAAAGGTTTTCATCAAGTCAAGGTCAAGTATGGAAGTAACCAGCTTGCAAAAATTGGGGCAAAAGAGGGATCGAGTTTACATAGCCTTTTTGCCTACTGCTAACACATGATTGCGCTAATAATTTACAAAAGTAGGGATGTTTGAAATTAGAATTGTAATCATTGTAATCAAAAGGAAAGAACGTGCTTTACGATGCCCTTACCAAACATGTGCCAAAGCTAGAGTGATGAGTGAAATATAGAAGGTGCAAGAGCAGATGAAGACCGACATGGAGGCCATGAAAAAGAAAATGACCACAATGATGGAAGCCATGATAAGTATGAGAAAAGTGATGGAGGTCAACATGGCTACAATCATTGTCGCTAGTACTACCCCTAAGGTGGACCTGACTCACCCATCTAGCCTTAATTAAGTAAATCGTCTAGTCTCGGATATGGTAGGCCAGGGAGGCAAAGCATTGGAAAGTGCGGGCAGCCCCTATTTTGTGCAGGTTCACAGCAAGCATTCCTTCCAATCATATGGCTTGCCTCCCAACTATACACCACCCAATGTTGCACACACTCCCAATGAGAACGTCGATAACTCTGCTCCCATACCCATTGAGAGCCAACAACCGCAATCTGGTCATGCACATGTCTCTCAACCCATGGGGGAGGCACATAATGTACCCCGAGGTCACGCTCTAGCCAACTTCAAGCCTCACCTCGGACATGCCACTGAGGGGCAGGCATTTTGTGGTGAACCCCTGCCAAACACTTTGGGGGGCCCTCAATATCGCCCACAATCACAACCCTTGCATTTTGCGGTGGGAAGAGTCCCTCCTGGTATGGTGAAAAGGGAGAGATTTGATCATATAAAGGAGAGGCTGAGGGCTATTGAAGGAGGCGGAGATTATGCCTTTGCTGACATGGTAGAACTATGCCTAGTGCCTGACATCGCTATCCATCCAAAGTTCAAGGTGCCAGATTTTGATAAATACAAGGGGACTACTTGCCCCAAGAATCACCTGAAGATATACAATAGAAAAATGGGGGCATACTCGAAAAATGAAAAATTGTTGATGCATTTCTTCTAGGAAATTCTTACTGGGGCAACCATCACCTGGTATACTAATCTGGAACCTTCCCGAGTCCATTCTTGGATGGACCTAATGGTTTCCTTCATTAGGCAGTATCAGTACAATTTTGATATGGCTCCGGATAGAATGCAACTACATAACATATGTAAAAAGGAGCATGAACCTTTCAAAGAATTTGACCAAAAGTGGAGGGATTTGGCATCTCAAGTAGCACCCCAATGATGGAGAGGGAGATGATAACAATGATAGTAGACACGTTACTGGTGTCTTACCATGAGAAGATGGTGGGTTACACGCCTTCAAGCTTTGCCGATTTAGTTTTTGTCAGCAAAAGAATCAAAGTGGGTTTGAGAAAAGGCAAATTTGATTATCCTGCTTTGATGAATAGGAAGCCTGGGGCAAATGGAAAGAATAAGAAGGAGGGAGAAACCCGTGTTGTGGCTGGCGTTCCTACATGGCCAAATTTCCCATTAGCCGAACAATACCAATACTCGGCCAATATCAGTCCTTCTTATTACCCACCACCCTACCAGCCCAGAATGCCCAATCATCCACAAAGGCCATCCCCAAATCGGCCACAAAATTCACCTGATGGAGATCCAAGACCAAACACCACCCCTAATACCAATCAAAACACCAACCAGGGAAGGAATTTTCCAATGCCATATGCTGACTTACTCCCCTATCTGCTTGATAATGCAATGGCAGTTATAAGCCCAACAAAGATTTCTCAACCTTCGTTTCCCAGAGGATACAACCCCAATGTGACATGTGCTTATCATTGGGGAGTTCCGGGAATTCCATTGAGGATTGTATGACCCTGAAACATAAGGTACAAAGTCTAATTGATGCAGGCTGGCTGAGATTCGAGGAGGAAAATCATTCGTGAGTTCTGATGTTGTCAAGCAATACTTTGTATGATGCTTGGAGTAATTTGAAGGTTGTTGTTAGATTTCTCCAATGACTCATTGGGATTTTCAGGTTTATGCCATTACTATAAACAATAGTCACAATGCTAATAATATGGATAAATTTGATGTCCTTGTCTCTCATTCTCTCACAATTACATCTTTGCTTATTTAACTTTCACTAGAATGTGAATGTAAGTTGTTGGTTTGTTTGCTCAAGTGACCTACACTCCTGAGTTGATCTCCAAGTCTGTTCAATCATAAATTGCTTGTTCTCCATGTTTGGTGAGGGTGCCGTAAACGACGAGTAAAGTAAAAAAAAAAAAGAAAAAACTGTTTAATTGATTGTGTTTCAAATCAAAAAGTACATACATTTATGTGACCTCATTTTATCATTCTTAAAAGTTGCCTTTTTTAGAGAAAAGTGAGTTGTCAAGTACAATAGTCATTCGACTTAATCTGTCAATTCAAAATCTTCTAAATTTTTCTTGTCCTTGAAAATGCATTTTCGAGAACCTGCACAGTTTCTTTCATTTTTCCTTCCTACAAGGTCATGACAAAAGACAACAATAGATACCTCAAAGCCCTACACTGGGGCAATGAGAGGCACCATGGATGAGCCTCAAGCAAACCTAGGGGCAGATAAGAAGTTCTCACCCGGTAGGTTGAAAACCCAAAAGGGCGGCCTAAGCAAAAATTAGGGTTGATAAAAAATAAAAAGAAGAAAGAATCAGGAGTGTGTTTATTAGGGGATTGGTCCCAAAATCCAAACTACTAAAAGTATATAGTCAAGATTTGAAATGACACATGGCCATGTTTCAACATCCTAAAAACTAATTTATCCTTTGCTACCCCCTTCGAGCCAAAGCATATTTGTTTTCTAAAAGCAACAAAAACAAAATAGGAACCCTAAGTAGGAACCACCGCTAAACTGGTGGAAAGAGAAATGCAAACAACACATGCATGAATTTGGGCAGCAATGAAAGAAAAAATAAAATAAAATCCGCCAAAGGCAAGTAAAGAAAAAGAGAGACAAAAGATCTCCAGATTTTACAAGGAGCAAAAGTGCAATAAGGATTAATGTATAAGACAAAAGGAGTAGAGCCCAACCCAAGAGTTGAAATGAACAAAAGTATAAGCAAGGATCTCAAGGTTCTTACTCAATATAACCCTTAAACACTCTTTGAGCCTCGCTAATCCTTTCTTTCATAACCCTCTTACCCGTGACCACATTACAAGCCCAATAAAGCCCATGTGGATCAAGGAATGACTAATTTTGCTTTTAAGTTTAGATTCTGGAATGGAAGCCGCACATGCTTTTGATTGTTGAAAAAATATATATAAAAGAAAAAAAAAAGAGAATCATCGAGGTGTTGCACTTGCACATTTGAGAAGAAAATTCATTCGACTAGGAGCTCGTGGAAAATACCCAAAGACAATTGTGATAGTATGGAACATCTAATGTTAGTCGCTCATGCAGACTCCTTAGAATTCCTTTTGAATCCAAGGGTGGCCTTTGTTGTATAAATTCTTTCAGGATCAACCCATGTCATTAAGCTTCAGTGGGATCGATAGACTCTTGGCATCACTCTATAATCTTAAATCAGGAAAGTTTCACTTGCTCATACATCAAAGTGTAACCATTGATGTGCCATCATTTTCTTCTATTTTCTAAACCCTTTTTGCACCATTTTAATTACTGATTGGTCTTAATTGTCAATTAATTAGGCAGTTTTATTATTTGGGCTCATTTAGCTAATTTGATGTTTTTAATCTAATTTTAGGAATTAATGAAACATTGGGCTTAATCCGAATTTTGGTTGTGGACTTGAAGATGGCAAATAAAGCAACGCTTACCTTAGTTAATTTCTAATTAGGAAATTTCGCAATTTTATTTTATGTGGTTCTGTGTTTATTTCATTTTGGGCCAGAGTATTGTAATAGGGCCCAGTGACTTTGAGTGACTCTTTTTGAATAGCAGCCTTAGGATTCGTGCGGGGCATTCTGTTAGACTATTATTCAGAGCTTAGGGTTTATGGTTTTGAATTTTTTCTGTTCTAATGCTACTGTTTCATTCTTAATGCAATTTTCGATTTCCTGCTTCTAATTACAATTTCGTTCTTGTTTCTTCTTCTACTTTCATTTACGTTTCTGTTTTCATTTTCGTTTCTGTCTCATTTACGTTTCTGTTTATTTACGTTTCTGCTTCATGTTTCATTTACGTTTTTTGTTTGAATCTATGGAAGGCTAATTATTCTGGTGTTGTTTCCTTCTGAGGAAGAAGCCCAACTCTCTTTGAGGTTTCATTTATAATGTGGTTCCCTGGCAGTTTTCCCTTCACCAGTTAACCCAAATTCGTGAACATTAATCAGTGCACACTTCGTGTTCGATTAATTGCCTCTGAGCCTAACTTGCGTTCATGCTTAATGGACGAAGGGCTAACTGGTGTATGTGGTGCCTAATCACATATTGACAACCCTAGGTTGATTTTCGCTTAGTAAATTGAAATAGGGTTGGATTAAGTGGTTAACTATTAGGGACGAATTCTCCATAACCCAGGATAAAAGAATGGCTTCTGAATCAGAGGAAACAACCCATTTTTAATATTATTAGTTTCGTGTTCCAATTTACTTGTTCTACTCCTTAAATCACAAAACAAACAAACTCCCCCCAATCGTTACTGTTACTGTAAGTATATTATGAACAATTGGTTTATCATTGCTCGTTGGGAAACGACCTAAAATCACTTCCTAGTTACTGCATTTTCATGTTTATTTGATTCGGGTACGGCCTCGATCAAATTTGGCGCCGTTTCTGGGGAGCAGTGTCCAAAGGTTCATAATAGCTAGCTAGTGTTGTGTGTTTAATTCTTTCGTGTTTTATGTTTAATTGTTAGTATTGTGTTAGTATATGTGTTAGTGTTGTTTAGTGTCCTGGTATTTTGTTTAGTGTGTGTTCTGTTTCAGTTTTCCCATTAAGCATTTTCCCTGTTTCAGTCTTGGGTGTTTTGCTGTGAATAGTGTTTTGCGATGGACTTAGCGACCACTTTTGCTTGCGGCAAAACAGAGTAGTAGTAGAAATCAAGTAGAGACGGATTTTAGCGACCACCCATGCTGAATTATTTGAGATTTTTTGTTTTAGTAGCTAGGGTTGTTATTTTTGGCTGAATTTTTTTTTGGTAACTTCTTTTAACCTATATTTTGTGGGAAAAATAGCTAGAGCCTTTAGTTTGGTCAGATTTGAAAGTTCCAAAAAAGTAGCAAATTTTGTGTTTGTCGAAACTTCAAACGGCCATAACTTTTGCTCCGGTTATCAGAATCGCAATTATTATATATGTATTTGGGGTAGAAAAAAATTTCCTACGCCGTAGCAGCCTGCCATAGGCCGTCTGAGGTCTCCATCATCCAAAAATAGTGATTCTGTCAAATTTTATTTATTTTTCAAGTTTTATTCACTTATTTTTCTTAACCTACCATTTTTAGCTTCCATAGTTAGACTTTGAATTTTTGCCTGAAATTTTTTGTGCTATCTTCTCATCATTTTATAAGGTTTCTCACAAAATTTCAAGTCATTTGGATATCATTTGAGGGTAGCTGTAGTTCAAACCTGCACCTTTATTTACATGCAAGGCAACTAGTTGTGCATGCTGAATGTAGTGTATGACTAGAGGCAATCCATCTGACTTACAACCCTTTGATCCCGAGATAGATAGGACATTTCATAGATTAGTTAGGCATCATTTTATACCTTTTGATCATCCTGAGCATTCCATTACTAGTGAATTTGTGCATTCTGTTATTGGTGATTTTGAACATCCTGATTTGGAGCATTATAATTTTGAGCATTCTGATTCTGAACATTCTGAGAACATGGCACAACCTCCACCCCGTGAGAGGACTCTAAGGGAAATGGCTGCACCTGATTTCACCTACGAAAGCTTGTGCATCCAATACCCTGATGAGGATGTCCCATATGTTCTTAAAACTGGACTGATTCATTTGCTTCCAAAGTTTCATGGCCTTGCAGGTGAAGACCCACACAAACATTTGAAGGAATTTCATATTGTCTGCTCCACCATGAAACCCCCAGATGTCCAAGAGGACCACATATTTCTGAAGGCTTTCCCTCATTCTTTAGAAGGAGTGGCAAAGGACTGGCTGTATTACCTTGCTCACAGGTCCATCACAAGCTAGGATGACCTGAAGAGAGTATTCTTAGAAAAAATTTCCCCTGCTTCCAGGACCACAGCCATCAGGAAGGATATCTCAGGTATTAGACAACTCAGTGGAGAGAGCCTGTATGAATACTGGGAGAGATTTAGAAAACTATGTGACAGTTGCCCTCACCATCAGATTTCGGAGCAGCTTCTTCTCCAATATTTTTATGAAGGACTCAGTAATATGGAGAGAAGTATGATAGATGCTGCCAGTGGTGGAGCCCTTGGAGACATGACTCCTGCTAAAGCCAGAAATTTAATTGAGAAGATGGCTTCCAACTCCCAGCAGTTTAGCGCCAGAAATGATGCTATAGTCATTAGAGGAGTGCATGAGATAGCTACAAACTCAACTGCATCATCTGAAACTAAGAAGCTTGAAGGCAAACTGGATGCATTGGTTAACTTGGTAACCCAGCTGGCCTTGAACCAGGAATTTGTACCTGTTGCAAGGGTCTGTGGTTTGTGCTCCTCTGCTGACCACCATACAGACCTTTGCCCTTCCATGCAGCAACCTGGAGCAATTGAGCAACCCGAAGCTTATGCTGCAAATATTTACAATAGACCTCCTCAACCTCAGCAGCAAAATCAACCACAGCAGAACAATTATGACCTCTCCAGCAACAGATACAACCCTGGATGGAGGAATCACCCTAATCTCAGATGGTCCAGCCCTCAGCAACAACAACAATAGCCTGCTCCTTCCTTCCAAAATGCTGCTGGCCCAAGCATACCATACATTCCTCCACCAATCCAACAACAGCAACAGCCCCAGAAACAGCCAACAGTTGAGGCCCCTCCACAACCTTCCCTCGAAGAACTTGTGAGGCAAATGACTATGCAGAACTTGCAGTTTCAACAAGAGACCAGAGCTTCCATTCAGAGCTACACAATTGAATCAACAACAGTCCCAGAATTCTGAAAAGCTACCTTCTCAAGCTGTCCAAAATCCCAAAAGTGTCAGTGCCATTTCATTGAGGTTGGGAAAGCAGTGTCAAGGACCTCAACCCATAGCACCTTCCTCATCTACAAATGAACCTGCCAAACTTCACTCTACTCCAGAAAAAGGTGATGACAAAAATTTACCTAACAATTTTTGTGCAGGTCAATCTTCTTCCACAGGTAATTCTGATTTGCAGAAGCAGCACATTCCCCCTCTTCCATTCCCTCCAAGAGCAGTTTCCAACAAAAAAATGGAAGAGGCAGAGAAAGAGATCTTGGAAACATTTAGAAAAGTAGAGGTAAATATACCTCTGCTGGATGCAATTAAGCAAATTCCAAGATATGCTAAATTCTTGAAGGAGTTGTGCACTAATAAGCAGAAGCTTAAAGGAAGTGAACGAATTAGCATGGGCAGAAATGTCTCCGCATTGATTGGTAAATCTGTTCCCCAAATTCCTGAAAAATGTAAAGATCCAGGTACATTCAGCATACCTTGTATTATAGGGAATAGTAAGTTCGAGAATGCCATGCTAGATTTAGGAGCTTCTGTTAGTGTTATGCCTCTGTCTATTTTTAATTCTCTATCGATGGGTCCCTTGCAGTCAACTGATGTGGTAATTCATTTAGCTAATAGAAGTGTTGCCTATCCTGTTGGTTTCATAGAAGATGTCTTAGTTAGAGTTGGTGAACTGATTTTCCCTGTTGACTTTTATATTTTGAATATGGAAGATGGATTTTCTCAAGGATCAGTTCCCATCATTCTAGGCAGACCCTTTATGAAAACTGCTAGAACTAAGATAGATGTTTATGCAGGCACACTATCCATGGAGTTTGGTGATATAACTGTTCATTTTAACATTCTGGATGCTATGAAATACCCATCTGAAGATCTTTCTGTATTTCGTGCTGAAATAATTGACCATGTTGTTGATGAATACATGATTGATCTTTACTCTAATCTGCATGCCTCTCACTCTTCATGCATTGAGTATGAAATTGTACTTGATCATATGTCTGAATTTGATGCTGAGAGTGAATCTGAAAGTGATATTGATTGCATGTCTGGTGGTGGTATTTTACCTCTTGAGATTGATTTTGTAAAGTCAGATAGGACTAACCATGTTTCAGGAAGTACACATACCTCTGACTTTCTTTATGAGGTACAGGCTGAGAAACCATCTCCTTCTACCACTATCCAGCCGACCACACCAGAATTGAAGCCTCTGCCATCAAATTTGAAATACGCTTACTTGGATGATAGCAAAAGTTTTCCAGTGATTATATCTGCCTCCCTTGCTGATGAGCAAGAGGAGAAGTTGTTGTCTGTTCTCAAGAAGAATAAGAAGGCTATAGGCTGGACCCTGGCGGACATTCCTGGTATTAGCCCATCCACATGTATGCATCGAATAAATTTAGAGGATGGAGCTAAACTAGTAAGACAGCCACAGAGAAGACTCAACCCGGTGATTCTTGATGTAGTGAAGAAGGAGATAACCAAGCTTTGGCAAGCTGGAATCATTTATCCTATCTCCGACAGCCAATGGGTGAGTCCCGTCCAGGTAGTCCCGAAGAAGACCGGCCTCACAGTGATAAAAAATGAGAAGGAGGAGCTGATTCCTACTCGGGTGCAGAACAGTTGGAGAGTCTGCATTGACTATAGGAGGCTGAACCAAGTTACCAAAAATGACCATTTTCCCCTGCCATTCATTGACCAAATGCTTGAACGCTTGGCAGGTAAATCTCACTACTATTTCCTTGATGGTTTTTCTGGTTATATGCAAATTACTATTGCTCCTGAGGATCAGGAAAAGACCACATTCACCTTCCCCTTTGGCACTTTTGCCTATAGGAGGATGCCTTTCGGCCTGTGCAATGCCCCTGGTACCTTCCAGCGGTGCATGATTAGTATTTTCAGTGATTTCTTAGAAAATTGCATAGATGTGTTTATGGATGATTTCACTGTATATGGATCCTCTTTTGATGGTTGTTTGGATAGTTTGGAAAAATTTTTGAATAGATGCATTGAAACTAACCTTGTTCTAAATTTTGAAAAATGTCATTTTATGGTTGAGCAAGGTATAGTTTTAGGCCACATTATTTCCAATAAGGGTATTGAAGTAGATCCTGCAAAAATTTCTGTTCTTTCACAATTGCCTTACCCATCTTGTGTGCGAGAGGTGCGATCTTTTCTTGGTCATGCAGGATTCTACAGGCGCTTTATAAGGTATTTTAGCAAAGTAGCCCTTCCACTGTCCAACTTGTTGCAAAAGGAGGTGGAGTTTGACTTTAATGACAGATGCAAAGAGGCTTTTGATTGCCTCAAAAGAGCGCTGACTACCACCCCCATCATTCAGGCACCCGATTGGACAGCCCCTTTTGAGCTTATGTGTGATGCATCAAATTATGCATTGGGGGCTGTCCTTGCTTAGAAAATTGATAAATTGCCCAGGGTGATATACTATGATTCTAGGACTTTAGATGTTGCCCAAGCGAATTATACTACTACTGAGAAGGAGCTTCTAGCCATAGTTTTTGCTCTTGAAAAATTTCGATCTTATTTGCTTGGTACCCGCATTATTGTTTATAGTGACCATGCAGCTCTAAAGTACTTGTTGAAGAAGGCTGATTCTAAGCCTAGGTTGATCCGATGGATGCTCTGGCTTCAAGAGTTTGACTTGGAGATCCGTGATAGGAGCATAGCACAAAATTTAGTTGTTGATCATTTGAGTCGGATCAAACGTGTATCGGATGCAAATTCACCCATTCGGGATGATTTCCCGGATGATCATTTGTATATACTGTATAGTATTTCTGACTCTCTTTCTACTCCCTGGTTTGCTAACATTGTCAATTATTTAGTTGCTTCTGTTTTTCCTTCCCTTAGCATCTAAAGCCCAAAAATATAAAACTAAAACTGATGCTAAGCATTTTATTTGGGATGACCCATACTTGTGGAAATTGTGCAGTGATCAGGTCATTAGACGATGCATTCCAGATCATGAGACTAACTCAGTCATGCAGTTCTGTCATTCCTCCGCACCGGGAGGTCATCTGGGTGTTCAAAGGACAGCTCGCAAAGTGCTTGATTGTGGTTTTTATTGGCCTACCATTTTTAAGGATGCGTGGAAGATCTGCAGCACTTGTGAGCAGTGTCAGAGAGCAGGAAATACACTTACATGGCGACAACAAATGCCTCAGCAACCTATGCTATTCTGTGAGGTGTTTGATGTCTGGGGTATAGATTTCATGGGCCCTTTTCCTGTCTCTTTTGGTTATGTTTACATTCTCCTTGCAGTTGACTATGTTTCAAAATGGGTGGAAGCCAAGCCCACTAGAACTAATGATGCTAAGGTTGTTGTAGATTTTGTCAGATTTAATCTGTTTTGCAGGTTTGGAGTACCCAAAGCAATCGTTAGTGATCAAGGAACCCATTTTTGCAACAAATCAATGCATGCCTTGCTTAAAAAGTACGGGGTTGTACACAGGGTATCCACACCATACCACCCCCAGACCAATGGACAGGCAAAAATTTCTAATAGTGAAATTAAGAGAATTTTAGAGAAGATTGTGTAGCCAAGCAGGAAAGATTGGAGTACCAGGCTTGATGATGCTCTCTGGGCACATCGGACTGCCTACAAAGCACCCATAGGAATGTCTCCTTATCGGGTTGTCTTTGGAAAGGCATGTCATCTTCCAGTGGAAATTGAGCACAAAGCATACTGGGCTGTGAAGACTCGCAACTTCTCCATGGATCAAGCTGGTGAGCAAAGAAAGTTGCAACTGAGTGAGTTAGATGAAATTCGCATAGAAGCCTACGAGAATGCCAAATTCTACAAAGAAAAGACCAAGAAGTTCCATGATAGCATGATAGTTAAGAAGGACTTCATGGTGGGGCAAAAAGTGCTATTGTATAATTCTAGGCTTGGACTCATGAGTGGTAAGTTGAGGTCTAAGTGGATTGGTCCTTTTGTTGTTACTAATGTTTTTCCTTATGGTACAGTTGAGATCAAAAGCGACTCCACAAACAAGAGCTTCAAGGTCAACGGCCATCGACTTAAGCCATTCCTCACGAACCCTTCTTTAGTGGATGTAGTGGTGGAAAAGACTTCCTTACTCCATCCTACTCTTCCTCCACCATGACTTAGGGAGTTCTTCTCTTCCTATCTCCTTCCTTGCTTTTATTACACTTGTCCGATTCTATTTGATGATTTAATTGTTTTTAATCTCTTAATTGTGCTACATTGAGGACATTGTGTTGTTTAAGTATAGGGGGGAGTGTTCTTTTGTTTTTGTTAGTTTTGTTGGTTTTGTTAATTTGTTAGTTGGGTTAATTTGTTAATGTTGTTAGTTTCGTCGGATTTTTAGTTTTATATTTTGGGTCAATTCTGTGCGCATGTATGACTTTGCATGTTTTTCTTTGAATCATAGGATATGTTCAAGAAATGGGTAATTGTTTTGAAAATAAAAGTTTTTGACATTTTGTGACTTGAAATCTTTGATTCTCCTCTACATGTCATGATAGTTTTGAAAGCTCAATTTGAAAGTGATGAGTTTACCTTTGTGAGAATTTGAGCCATCCATCATCATAATCATTTGGTGTGTTTTGCCCCATTGATTGCTTGCACAATAGCCTTGGCTTGATTCTTGTTGATGCTTCCTAATTCACATGCATATTTGGATATGATTGAGGCAATTTTGTTCTTATAAGCTTCTACCCAAATAGACTTACCTTGACTTAATTCCTTTGATATCCCTTTTGAGCCTTGTTTCCCTTTCCTTGTTTTGAAGCTCACTACAAGCCTTAAGTGAGAAACCATGATATCACCATATCCTTAAGGAATTTTGGAGCTTTGGAATTGTTTTGGGAATAAGTATGGGGGTTTTTGTTTCATTGAATAACATGTTTTGTTGGCTATGCTTCATGATATATTTTGAGCCATACTTGATGTACATTTCATATTGGTTAAATGTTGTACATGCTAAATATGATGTTGTTTCTCAAAGGCTACAGAGTAAAATGCAAAAAAACAAAATTAAAAAAAAAATCGAAAAAGAAAAAGAAAAGCAGTAAAGTTGAGTGAATAAGATCTTAAATGACAAAAGAATGATGAGACTCTTGGTTCTACTCTTTATGTTTAAATTTTATCTTTACTTCTTTTTATTTTCTTATGTTTTCTTATTATGCACTTATTCCCCATTGCTCCTCTATTCCTTTGGGATTCAGCCACTTATTCCATATTTTTCCATACCATGTCCTTGGCCCCATTACAACCTTAAAAGACCTTTTGATCCTCATGTGCTTGTGTTTATGGGTTGATTGTCAATTTTAGAATCTTGCCAAGTTTATGTGGTGTTTGTTTTCATGGGTGCTTTGAGGGTAAATAGTAGCCTAAACACTTAAGAGATAAAGTGTATATCTTGTGAGGCTTTATCACTTTTCATTCTTGAGCTGATTAACTATTTTGCCAAGATTGGGTTGCTTGGATGATTTTCATGAATGTCTTGACTTTTCGGATCTCCTTATGTTAGATGTTACCCATTCCTTTCATTCCTTGATGTTCATTGAGAAATATGTGAATGTTTTCGTTTCTCTCTTTGATATCCTTGGATTTTGTTCTTTGTTTCATTTTGCTCAGGAGTGCAAAAGGCTAAGTATGGGGGGTTTTGATGTGCCATCATTTTCTTCTATTTTCTAAACCCTTTTTGCACCATTTTAATTACTGATTGGTCTTAATTGTCAATTAATTAGGCAGTTTTATTATTTGGGCTCATTTAGCTAATTTGATATTTTTATTCTAATTTTAGCAATTAATGAAACATTGGGCTTAATCCGAATTTTGGTTGTGAACTTGAAGAGGGCAAATAAAGCAGCGCTTACCTTAGTTAATTTCTAATTAGGAAATTTCGCAATTTTATTTTATGTGGTTCAGTGTTTATTTCATTTTGGGCCAGAGTATTGTAATAGGGCCCAGTGACTTTGAGTGACTGTTTTTCAATAGCAACCTTGGGATTTGTGCGGGGCATTCTGTTAGACTATTATTCAGAGCTTAGGGTTTATGGTTTTGAAGTTTTTCTGTTCTAATGCTACTGTTTCGTTCTTAATGCAATTTTCGATTTCCTGCTTCTAATTACAATTTCGTTCTTGTTTCTTCTTCTACTTTCATTTACGTTTCTGTTTTCATTTTCGTTTCTGTCTCATTCATGTTTCTGTTTATTTACGTTTCTGCTTCATGTTTCATTTACGTTTTCTGTTTGAATCTATGGAAGGCTAATTATTCTGGTGTTGTTTCCTTCTGAGGAAGAAGCCCAACTCTCTTTGAGGTTTCGTTTATAATGTGGTTCCCTGGCAGTTTTCCCTTCACCAGTTAACCCAAATTCGTGAACATTAATCAGTGCACGCTTCGTGTTCGATTAATTGCCTCTGAGCCTAACTTGTGTTCATGCTTAATGGACGAAGGGCTAACTGGTGTATGTTGTGCCTAATCACGTATTGACAACCCTAGGTTGATTTTCTCTTAGTAAACTGAAATAGGGTTGGATTAAGTGGTTAACTGTTAGGGGCGAATTCTCCATAACCCAGGATAAGAGAATGACTTCTGAATCAGAGGAAACAACCCATTTTTAATATTATTAGTTTCGTATTCCAATTTACTTGTTCTGCTCCTTAAATCACAAAACAAACAAACTCCCCCCAATCGTTACTGTTACTGTAAGTATATTATGAACAATTGGTTTATCATTGCTCATTGGGAAACAACCTAGGATCACTTCCTAGTTACTGCATTTTCATGTTTATTTGATTCGGGTACGGCCTCGATCAACCATCCATTGCCATCCTTTCGTGGTGTATACGATCGATCCCAAAGCCTTATGTTTCCTTGTTGTGCAAAACCATCAAAGTTTTAAATGAAAGGACAAGGGAAACCCCTAGGATCAATATTTCAGTTGATTGATTGAATGTCAAATGGCTCCATTATTGTCACTCCAAAATTTTCAAGTGACTAAATCAAACAAGACATACACTCTGAGGGATTCCCCGAAGAGATTTGCAAAAAGATAGGATGAGGTCTCATGAGTTATCACGTCTTTCAGAAAGAGACAGCCAATTTTTGTTTTCCATAAAAAAAGAAAGCAGAAAAAAAAAAAATCAAAATCACAAAAATAGGAAAGAATGTCATGAGCATTACACAATTTTCATGATTCAAAACCTTTTGCATTACTAGATACAAAGCCTACATTTACTGCATTTCAAGATGAAGGTTGCATGCATTTGCATCCCAAAAATCATGTTCATATTAGGCTATAAGTGCATAGATCTCTCTTTATGTACCAATTTCCCAAATCTAATGTCCTATCTTTTGAGTTTAGGATAAGAGGCCCTCTCTAAGAGTCAACCTCTTGCTTTTTCATAAGGTTAAGCCCTTTGGTACTAGTACCTATTGGCTTGTTTCATAGGACTCAATGTCCTTTGCTTTATAATTTTCACAGGACTCAAAGTCCTCGCCTTTATCTTTCATAGGACTCAAAGTCCTCACTTTTATCTTTCACTAGACTCAAAGTCCTCACCTTTATTGTTCATAAGACTCAAAGTCCTCGCCTTTATCTTTCACAGGACTCAAAGTCCTTGCTTTTATCTTTCATAGGACTCAAAGTCCTCGCCCTTATCTTTCATAGGACTCAAAGTCCTCGCTTTTATCTTTCACAGGACTCAAAGTCCTCGCTTTTATCTTTCACAGGACTCAAAGTCCTCGCTTTTATCTTTCATAGGACTTAAAGTCCTTGCCTTTATCTTTGATAGGACTCAAAGTCCTCGCTTTTATCTTTCACAGGACTCAAAGTCCTCGCTTTTATCTTTCATAGGACTCAAAGTCGTCGCCTTTATCTTTAATAGGACTCAAAGTCCTCTATCTTTATGCTTTCATAGGACTAAAAGTCCTCTGTCATTTACATTTCAAAGACTTCAATGTCTTCAGTCATTTACGCTTTCAAAAGACTACAATGTCTTCATTTACATTTCAAAGACTTCAATGTCTTCAGTCATTTACACTTACGAAGACTTCAATGTCTTTTGTCTTTTACACTTTATAAGACTTCAACGTCTTCTGTCTTTCATAGGACTCAGCTTCCTTGTCCTTATAGAACTCAATGTCCTTGTCTTTATCTTTCATAAGATGCAATGTCCTTGTCTTTGTGCTTCTTAGGACTCAACATCCTCTATTTCTATGCTTTGAAAAAAAAAACTTAAAATGTCTTCTGCTTTACAGGACTTCAATGTCCTCCATTTTACATCTTATAAGACTTCAATGTCCTCTTGTTTTTTTGGTTTCACTTCCTTAGTTTTCACCAGCTACCTCTTCAAAGAAAATATATTATGTGTGCCCAAGTGTTCTACTAGAAACTTGCTTGTGTGTGAAGCCCATGAAGGTGGGTTGATGGGGCATTTTGGGGTCCAAAAGACCTTAGATACATTGAAAGAGCATTTTTATTGGCCTAACATGAAGAAAGATGTGCTGAAATTTTGTGTGCGTTGTATTGTTTGCAAAAAGGCCAAGTCAAAGGTAATGCCTCATGGTTTGTATACCCCTTTACCAATTCTGGATTCTCCATGGATTGATTTATCAATGGACTTTGTTTTAGGGCTGCCTAGAACAAGTAATGGTAAGGATTCCATATTTGTTGTTGTTGATAGGTTTTCTAAAATGGCTCATTTTATTCCTTGTAGGAAATTTGATGATGCTAATCATGTCACAGATTTGTTCTTCAAAGAAGTGGTGAAACTCCATGGATTACCAAGAAGCATTGTTAGTGATAGGGACTCCAAGTTCCCAGGCCATTTTTGGAGAACCTTATGGGGAAAGTTGGGTACTAAGTTACTATTTTCTACTACTTGTCACCCTCAAACGGATGGACAAACAGAGGTCATGAATAGGACTTTGGGTATCTTGCTAAGGACCATTTTGAAAAAGAATCTTAAAAATTAGGAAGTTTGCTTACCTCATATTGAATTTTCTTATAATAGGGCTATACATAGCACCACTAGTTGTTCTCCTTTTGAGGTTATTTATGGTTTCAATCCATTAACTCCTCTTGATTTGTTGCCAATGCCTAATATTTCAGTTTTTAAGCATGAGGAAGTACAAGCCAAAGCGGACTGTGAGAAAAAGCTCCATGAAAGAGTCAAGGCCCAAATTGAAAAGAGGAATGAGAGCTATGCTAGACAAGCAAACAAGGGTCACAAAAAGGTTGTTTACCAACCCAGAGATTGGGTTTGGGTTCACATGAGAAAGGAGAGGTTTCCAGAGTAAAAAGAATCCAAGCTTCAACCAAGAGGGGATGGTCCATTTCAAGTACATGAAAGGATAAATGACATTGCACACAAGATTGAATTGCCTGGTGAGTATAATGTGAGTACTACATTTAATGTGTCTGACTTAACTCTTTTTGATGTAGATGGAGAATCCGATTTGAGGACAAATCCTTTTGAAGAGGGAGAGAGTGATGAGGACATAGCAAGGACTAAGGGCAAGGAACCTTTAGAAGGACTTGGAGGACCTGTGCCAAGGGCTAGAACAAAGAAGGCCAAGGAAGCTCTTCAACAAGTGTTAACCATGCTATTTGAATTTAGGCCCAAGTTACAAGTGGAGAATGTTCGGATTGTCAATTGTACCATGTTCCAAGAAGTGTAGAGGGTGCCACCTTTGTTGAGTGGTTTTATTAGCATTTTGTTAGTAAAATAAAGGCCCAAACTTGTGTTAAAGTGGCTGTCAATTCTCTTTGGATTTTCACCACCTGTCGGCTTGTTTTAATTTAAAGAAATTAAGGTTTAATAAGGTGAAAACTCTAGGCTTGTGGCTGCCTCTTGTCTGACCAAGAGCTAAGCATTTTTCCACATGTTTTTGTGTCTTAATTCTAGTTTAATTAGGTATAATGACACCATCAATTGTTGTTATTGGTGATCATTTGTCTTAATTCTAGTTTTAATTAGGTATAACGACACCACCAATTGTTGTTATTGGTGATCATTTCATCTTCTCACTTATTTATGGGCTGCACATTTTCTAATAAAAAACAAATCTTGAATTGAGTTTTAATCACCTTCTAAAGTGTGAGAGTGAATCTCCTTAGTTACTTGAGTGATTCAAGAATTGGTTTATCAAGGAACACCACCTTGTGTGTGACACCAATTCTGGAGGAGTGATTCTTCCAACCACCTTCTTCATTTTACTTATCCATTCCATTTTCTGAATTTCATACAAGTAAAAAATAAAAAATAAACCTTTGAAGATCCATCCTCAACCCTTGTGCAAATGGGTTTACATCATAAGAGCAAGGGCAACACCCTTGTCGACCCTAAAAAAATAAAGAAAGATAAAAAGGGAAAATACATAATTTTGAATTCACGTTACGCACACTCGATTAAAGGTTGTCATCCCTTGTGATGGGCGCGTGGGGGTGCCAATACCTTCCCTATGCGTTAACAACTCCCGAACCCTTATTTTCAAAATTCGTAGACCTCTTTTTGATTTTTCTAACATTTTCCTTGAATAAACGTTGGTGGCGACTTTGCTCGTTTTCTCCCATGGAGACGAACTCTTTTTGGCTTACTTGTTTTAGCCTCGCCCTACCATCGAAGGGTAGGTTGCGACAAACATGAAAATTGTTTTGTATCCTTAGGGCAAGAATTTGATGCCTTTGTCATTTGTGTATGAAGGTTGGTGATTCTCTACCACTATAACAATAGAATATTTAGAGGATGCATTCATGATTTTAGTTTCATATTGAATTAATACATTGTTTGTGTTGTACTACATATATCAATCTCCCCTTATGTTGATTGACTTGTCATGATTTGTAGCCACATGATGTTGGATTGAGATACATATGTTCTACAAATAAATTTGTAACAATATTTTGGTAAATTTGGTGAAAGAGTTTTGCAAATGGTTGATAGTCATGGTACTTGAAATATAGCCTGGTGGTAGATAACATTTTTTCTGATATATCAGACAATTTTAAGAAATTGGAATGTCAATGGTGTCCGGGATTGTCCTTTTACGAGTCATCCAAAGGTTTTTCTTTATGTGTATTAACAGGTCAATAATTTTAGCACTCTAAACTGTTTTGTCGCTCTCAAAATCAATTGTTGTACTATCACAGAAAGTTCCAGGTACAGGGGAACTAGTTACATTAGGCGTTGCAGCAACCAAACCTTTTGTCGTAGTTGGAATTATTTCCGGTATGCTATGTAATTGAAAAGTGTTAGAAAAAAGGAGATAATGGGTGAAAGTTTGAAAAAAAAAAGCTTCAAGTCCCACATCGCTCAGGGTAAACACTTGAATAGTGTTTCACTCCCTATCTATAAAGAGCCCCTTCCTTCACTTTTTTTTTGTCCCAATTGAGAAGCATTTCCTCAACTTTTCTTTCTCCCTCCCATATCTCAGTTGATGCATTTTCGGCAAACTTCTCCCTCTTTCTTTCTTTCGCACTAAATTTTTGGTTGGCTATTAGAGTGACTTTTCAAGTCATACAAGAGGGTGTAATTCTAGAAAGGTTCCCTCAGTGCAGTGGGAATCTTATACAGTGATCTGGGCTGTTTTATCCTGGGGACTTTGTGGTTGATAATCTGCTTGCACAATTTTTGGGCAGTGCCAGGAAACGTCTTAAAAAAGGCGACATTGTCCGCGACTCAGCCAGTAATTTGTTCGGTTTGCCATAAATTATTTTTCCAACAATTTTTGGACGATTCGGGTCTGCCATGGCTACTGTAGATATTACTGGACCGAACAACAATGACCTTAACAAACCTTTTAAGTTTGAAGGGTATCATTTCAAACGTTGGCAACAAAAGATGATGTTTTCTTTAACTATGAGGAAAGTTGCCTATGTTTTGAACACTGATATTCCAGTGGTACCTGAAGATGCTGAGAAGGAAGAGAAGGATAAAATGACTATGGAATTAGCTCTCTGGAATGAAAATGATTACCTATGCAAGAATTTCATTCTGAATGGGTTAGTTGATGATCTCTATGATTATTATAGCCCATATAAGTATACCAAATTAGTTTGGCTGGTTCTGGAAAAGAAGTATGATACTGAGGAAGTTGAACTAAAAAGTATGTTGTTAGCCACTACCTCAAGTATCAAATGACTGATGATAAATCAGTAGAGTCTCAATCCCATGAGATACAGAAAATTGCTCATGATATCATATCAGAGGGTATGGCTTTGGATGAGCAATTTCAGGTTGTTGTCATCATAGACAAGCTACCTCCTGGCTGGAAGGATTTCAAAAACCTTCTCAGACACAAGACCAAAGAATTCTCTTTGGAGTCTCTGATCACACGTCTGCGCATTGAGGAAGTGGCACATAGACAAGATCAGAAAGATAAAGTGTTGGATGTGTCTCACAACAACACTAAAAGGAAGAACACAAGTGTAGTTTTCTGAAGCCTACTGGCAAAAACTTTAAGAATCAGAACTGCAATGTGAACAATACCTCTAACCGCAACAAGAACCCCCCAAGGGTCTAACATGCTAGACAACATCCATCTGCCAAGAATAATCCTGGTGAACCATTCCTCTACTACAATTGGGGCAAACCAGGACATATGGCACGTAAATGCAGAAATCCTTCAATGATAGGTGCTCCCCAGGCTAACATGACTCAAGAGCCATACATAGCTGTGATAACTAAGATCAATATGATTGGAGGATCAGATGGATGGTGGGTAGACACTGGCGCCTCCCACCATATCTGCAATGATCGTGCTATGTTTAAAACATACACAAATGTTGAAAATAAGAAAGTACTGCTGGGTGATTCCCACACCACTACTGCTGTTGGAACTGGAGATGTTGAACTGAAGTTTACCTCTGGAAAGACTTTGATCCTCAAAGATGTGATGCATACTCCAGAGATCAGAAAGAACCTGGTTTTTGGTTTTCTTTTAAATAAGGTTGGGTTTACTCAGACCATAGGTGCAGATTTATTTACTTTGACCAAGAATGGGGTATTTGTAGGGAAAGGGTACACCACTGATGGCATGTTCAAATTGAATCTTGATATTAATAAAGTATCTCCTTCTGCTTACTTGTTGTGTGGTTTTAATATCTGGCCTTCTAGACTTTGTCATATAAATAGTCATTGCATACTGTCGCAACCTACCCTTCGGCGGGAGGGCGACGCGGGGCTCACAGGTGCGTCTTCCATTGGAGGAAAATGTCAGAAAAACCGGAAAGATGTGGTCTACGAACTTTAATCGTGAAAGGTTCGGGAGTTGTTTTTACGCACGGGGAAGGTATTAGCACCCCATGCATCGGCCACAAGGGACGACAACTTTTAATCAAGTGTGCAAAATCATGTCTTCGATTTGTTTTATTTTCCCTTTTTTACGTTTTTATGTCTTTTTATGCCTTTTGTATTTTTTTATATTTTTGTGATCGACAAGGGTGTTTCCCTCGCTCCTATGTATCCTCAATTGTGATGAGGAAATCAGACCTACGTAGTTCTTTTAGAACTAAACGTTGGTTAAGTTGTTTTGATCTTTTTCCGCAAGATCGATTTTAACTGCACCAAAGTCGTTTAAGGCATTGGACCATTTAAACGATCTTTTCATTCTTTTGAAAGGAGAGAAACGTTAAGGTGTTGGAGCATTAACGATATCTTTGTTTTTGAAAGGAGAGAAACGTTAAGGCATTAGACCATTAACGATCTCTTGGGGTGGTCAACAAAAACGGGGCTTTTGCTCCTACGTATCCTCAATTGCGATGAGGAAATCAAACCTACGTAGTTCTTGCAAAAGCAGTAAAGTAATGTGTTGATTTTATGCTTTTGAACGGTCCATGTTAACCAATAAAAGCAAAGAGGACCATTTAAGGCGTTAGACCTTAAAACGGTTTTGAGTGACTTTTGCGGACGAAGCTTGATTTGTGAGTTGATTTTAGCCTTAGTTTCACTTTGGTTATTAGTCAATTCATTGAAGGAAACTTCCAAAGAAAAACGTCCGATTGATTTTTTTGATTATTTTATTCAAAGATATTTTGATTATTTTATTACTATTTTTCAAGATATTTTGATTATTTTATTATTATTTTTCCTTTTATTGGTTTAACCGTGGTTACAGCGTGAACGATCAATTAGATTTTGTTTTAACAGTGATTAAACGAGATTACAACACAAATGATCGGTTGAAATTCATTTTATCATTTATTAGGTGAGAAAACAACTTAAATAAACGGTAAAAAGCTCGTTAAAGTGGAAGAACAAAAAACTGAAAGTAAGCGAAATTAAAGTGAAAGTACACAAAACAAGTAGGGACCTCTAAGGGTGCATAGAATGAATTGAAAGATTCGATTTCGGGAACTTACCGGTTAAAGACTGAAGAACGACGAAGAACGAACGAAGAACGGTGAAGAACAATGAAGAATTTCCACATAATCGCTTACGGAAGCACCTCGGCTTGGATTTTCTTCACGAAACACATTTTTTCACCCAAAACAGCTGAAATGCATAGCCAAGGGGTCCGGAATATTTTTGAAACAGCCCCCCTCCCCTATTTATAGGGAAAAAGAGAGGTGCTTCCCGCCAAGAGGCTTCTTGAGGAAGATTTCTAAGTGCACCCCAATTACTAAGTTCACCCCCCTTTTCGTACTTTACGGAAAAGTTACTGAAGCCTTACGGAAGTGTTTCGAATTTGATTTTCATCTTTTTTTTTCTTCCCTTTCACCAATGTAAAGTGAAATATGCTTACCCAAGGTTTTCGGAAATTTTACGGAAGCATTACGGAAGCCACGGAAGCCTTGGGAACCATTTTTCAACAACGTGGAGGAGCTTGCCACCCAGTTGCTTCCTCCATAAGCAACCCAATTTCCAAAATGTTCTGGAAGTGCCTAGATTCGAATTTCTATTTACACCCTATCTTGATAAGTTCACCTCCCCATTTTTGTGTTTTTGGCCGTTTTCTTTCCGAAATCTCACGAAACTTTACGGATTCCACCGTGATGAGTGTTAAGCCTTTCGAAGCGATCAACAATGGTCCTCGGATGAAATTAGAGTGTAACAGTTTATTTACACACACCCCACTTTGCTAAATACACTCTCAATTTCGTGTTTTTGACCGGTTTCTTCTCGAAACATCTTGGAACTTTACGGATTCCACAACGATGGATGTTAAACATTTTGAGATGGTCAAGCAAAAGTCGCATGCCAACAAACAATGGTCCCTGGACGAAATTAGGATATGACAGTTGCCCCTCTTTACTTATCTTTTATTGGAGATAAAAGCGAAGTAAAGATAAGACACTAATTTTGTTCGAGCGGAACATCATTAGGCCGACCAATATCCCAACCAGCGGGACCTGTCATTCAGAAAGAAAAGAAACGACATCAGAAGCGTCAACAAAAATTCTGTGTCTTGAAAGCAATAAAATGGGATAACCACGACGTTTCCACATGCTATCAAACTTGGTCGTCCCCGCCCAGCAGAGAAGAATCTCGTGCGTCATCGGGCTTGAATGTCTCCGGAGGACGAGAGTAAAAACCTGCAAAAAATTTGAAAATAATCAGAATCGGACGACCAACATCATCTTGATATCGTCGAACTCGTTTGCCTTGGTTGACGAAAGGTGCGGACAACCATAAGGTATCTCCGCCTGCCACCTGACTCGCTGTCCCTGGAAGACAAAAGGTGCAGAAGACGACGTTAGTCTTTGCGCGTCAATGGACTCATTTGACCCTGGTTGACAAAAGGTGCGGATAACCATATGGTACCCTCGCCTGCCACCTGACTTCCCAGGTCAGGGTTAACAGAAATCGTTTGTACGGATAACCACTTGGGTATCTCTGCACGTCACCTGACTTCACGGGTTAGGATTAACAGAAGTGCAGAAGACGACGTTAGTCTCTGCATGCTACCAAACTTTGAGTTTCACGGATAGCGAAAGAGTGTTTATACGAATAACCACTTCGGTATCTCCACCTGCCACCTAACTTCACGGGTTAGGATCAACAGAAATTATTTGTGCGGATAACCACTTGGATATCTCTGCATGTCACCTAACTTCACGAGTCAGGATGACAAAGGTGGAGAAGACGACGTAAGTCTTCGCGTGTCAACGGGTTTGCTTGCCCCTGATTGACAAAGGATGCAGAAGATGACATTAGTCTCTGCATGCTACCGGACTCTGAGTCTGACGGATAGCGAAAAAGTGTTTATACGGATAACCACTCAGATATCTCTGCCTGCACCTAACTTCACGATTTAGGATTAACAGAAATCGTTTGTGCGGATAACCACTTGGGTATCTTCGCTTGTCACCTGACTTCACGGGTCAAGATTAACAGAAACCGTTTGTACAGATAACAGCTTGGGTATCTCTGCATGTCACCTGACTTCACGAGTCAGGATGACAAAGGTGCAGAAGACGATGTAAGTCTCCGCGTGTCAATGGGTTTGCTTGCCCCTGATTGACAAAGGGTGCAGAAGACGATGTTAGTCTCTGCATGCTACCGGACTCTGAGTCTGACAGATAGCGAAAAAGTGTTTATACGGATAACCACTTGGGTATCTCCGCCTACCACCTAACTTCACGGGTTAGGATTAATAGAAATCGTTTGTGCGGATAACCACTTGGGTATCTCCGCATGTCACCTGACTTCATGGGTCAGGATGACAGAAACTGTTTGTACGGATAACCGCTTGGGTATCTCTGCATGTCATCGGACTCACAGGTCACGATAGCAAAAGGTGGGGCGGTCGAGAAAAGAGAGGCTTTTGCTCCTACGTATCCTCAATTTGTGATGAGGAACTCAGACCTACGTAGTTCTTGACTTTGTGAGACTAAAATAGTCTCGGTGTTTTTTCACTAAAATGCGAACATGCTTTAGTAAAGAAACAAAACCTCCAACTGATCAGAGCAACATATGATTTTTTGATGAAAAACAATGTGTCTATTGGGGAAGGAGAGTATGCTGATGAAATTTTCTCATAACCATAAATGAGATTTTGGATGTTAGCGTTTTGTTTCTAAACGACCATTTAGAGGAAACACTAGGTCCAACAAAATAGAAGAAAATCACTCAAAGTGTATCAATCTCACACAGGTAAGTGTTTTATCCTAATTTTGAACCATAGATATGTCATGACTTGATTTTGCAAATCATTTCCTATCAAATCAAAGATTACATGCGTGATCACGGATCAATAGGACTTTTTCGGGAATGGTGTTCTGGTGAAGAATTTGGCTCTAAGTGTTTGGGCCTTTTCCTTTTCTGTTTTTGTTTAGCGCGAGGCGAGAAATTTGCTAGTGCACAGGATTTTGGTTGGCAATCAAAGGGAGGGGACCACTTCAAGTCGTGGTTTTCTTTCTTTTCTTGTTTACTTGTGACAATTCTGTATTGTTCAGATATTGTTTGGTCCAAAGACCTTTCTGTATATTTCTTTTGTTTTCTTCCGATCTTTGATCGGGAATTTTTCTTTTTCTTTTGTTTTCTTCCGATCTTTGATCAGGAATTTCTCTTTTTCTTTTGTTTTCTTTCAATCTTTGATCGGGAACTTTCTTTGTTCTGGAGGCGTGTTAACAGCTCAATAGTGAATGACCTTTTTTTCTTGGGAGACCCCATTGTTCCTTCTTTCGAGGGCAGGGATGGAAATTCTCATCCTGGGTCAAGGTTTATGGTGGTTTGAGGTCTTGGGTCAAAAGGCTTGCAGAACGGCCGGACATGATGTATGTTAGGGTGTTGGTTTGGCCAGCGGTTCAGGGATAAAGGGGATGTCCCACATTATTTCCATGACACATATGCAACAATGATGATTTGGAAATTTTATGCAAAACTGGTCCTGCATGCACACATGTGGACACTCAAGCATCAAGTTTTTATGGTCATGTGACACTAGGGCTCAGGATTCATCTTTCCTATTTAAGTCAACCTAGTATTTCCAAAACATGTTCTTTCATCAATTCTTGCATTCATCCGAGTCCATTTCAGGTGTTCGGGAAAATTTTCACAGCATTCACCCTTCAGGTGCATACATATTTTTTCAACAAAACCCTTGTGCTCTAAATGGCAAGTTCATTTCCTTTCAAAAGCATGTTGGCTTTTTAGCTAACCAATTTTATTTTTATTTCTTTTTTTTGTTTTTTGTTTCTTTTTTTTCATGAGGTATTTTGCTACCTAATCATATGTATATTTTTGTGAGGTATTTTTGCAATATACATGCGTATCCAAGGTATCTTGCTACCTAAACATACATATATATATTTTGTGAGGTATTTTTGCTATATACATGCATATCCAAGGTATCTTGCTACCTAATATATATATATATATATATATATATATATATATATATATATATATATATATTGTGAGGTATTTTTTTGCTACCTAAATTACATACATGCATATCTAAGGTATTTTTGCTATCTAAACACACATACATATATTTTGTGAGGTATGACTACCTTCCGAGCATGTGCTTGTTTTATTTAAATTCCTAGGATCATGAGCAACTAGGTGTGTCCTACTATGACTTGAGAAACAACGGTGATCAAATAACAAGCAGAAATTTAAAAGGTACTAGGTTGCCTCCAAGTAGCACTTCTTTAACGTCTTGAGCTAGACGCGTGATGACTTGTCGGTCATGGACCTAGTACTTTTGCTTACCTTTGGCTTTGGACTTGGTCGTCTGCTGGTCGGCCACGGGTTGTAGGCAACGCTCCAGCTTTTGTAGATGAGCTGAGGGGCTCTGGAGGTGGCGGCGGTGCGTCTATTGCCCGTTGCCTGCCATCCCCAAGTTGTTGTGGTTAGTAGGGGGCCTGATGACCTTGCTGGGGGCGACAGGCACTCTGTTGAACTGACAGAGGCCCGTAATCAGAGCTGGAAACCCCAAGACTCTATTAGACTTCTCCGGGTCCACTGGGTGTCTTGCGGGCGCGATCCCTGCAAACAATAGATGACATCAGAAATCAGTTGAGCCACGTGCATACTAACCTATGTCATGACGACACAAACCAACTAATACTTCCGTAGGGGGAGATTGGCATTGTGGTCACTAGGTAGAATGTTGCTAAGTAGTAATGTCATCCATATCTGTGTAAGAGTGGTCATGTTGGTGCGAATGATCCGCACTCGTCTCTTTGTAGCGGCACGGGTGAAATCATGCCCCAGTATGTATAGTGACTACACGATAGCCTCCCTCTGGTTGTGCTCGCACAGTTGGCCCTCCTCTAAGATCAGGGGGCTGACCAAGGGACTGATAAAGGGAAACTACTGGCCCCTCACCCAGGAGCGCAAGTCCTAGTTAAGCATTAAGGGCAGAGGACCTTAAGTCCTCTGAAGGCGCAGATGTGGAGCCCTCTGAAAGCGAAGACGTGTAGCCCTCTGAAGGTGAGGACGTGTAGTCCTCTGAAGGCGAGGGCGTGCAGCCCTCTGAAGGCAAGGATATGTAGTCCTCTAAAGGCGAGGACATGCAGTGCTCTAAAGGCAAGGACGTGCAGTCCTCTGAAGGCGAGGACATGTAGCCATCTGAAGGCGAGGATGTGCAGTCCTTTCAAGGTCAAGATTTGTAGTCCTCTGAGGTGAGGACGTGTAGTCCTCAGAAGGCGAGGACGTTTAGCCCTTTAAAGGCAAGGGCATGTAGCCCTTTGATGGTGAGGACGTGTAGCCCTTTGAAAGCGAGCACATGTAGTCCTCTGAAGGCGAGGGCGGGTAGCCCTCTAAAGGCGAGGACATGTAGTCCTCTGAAGGTGAGGACGTGTAGTCCTCTGAAGGCGAGGGCGTGTAGTCCTCTGAAGGTGAGGGCGTGTAGCCCTCTGAAGGCGAGGGTGTGTAGCCCTCTGAAGGCGAGGACGTGTAGCCATCTGAAGGCGAGGATGTGCAGTCCTCTGAAGGTGAGGACGTGTAGTCCTTTGAAGGTGAGGACGTCCAGTCCTCTGAAGGCGAGGACGTGTAGTCCTCTGAAGGCGAGGGCGTGCAGCTCTCTAAAGGCGAGGATCCACTAAAGGTGAGGGTGTGCAGCCGTCTGAAGGCGAGGATGTGTAGTCCTCTGAAGGTGAGGGCATGTATCCCTCTTAAGGTGAGGACGGGCGAGGGCGTGCAGGCCTCTGAAGGCGAAGACGTGTAGTCCTCTGAAGGGGAGGACGTGTAGTCCTCTGAAGGCAAGGGCGTGTGTAGCCCTCTAAAGGTGAGGACGTGTAGCCTTCAAGGCGAGGACGTGTAGTCCTCTGAAGGTGAGGACATGTAGCCCTCTGAAGGCGAGGGCGTGTAGCCCTCTGAAGGTGAGGACGTGTAGTCCTCAAGGGTTCACCCTTATGAGAAAGCAAGAGATTGACTCATTGAGAGGGTCGGTCATTCCGAATTCAAAAAGATTGGACAGTAGATGTAGGAAATCTATGTAGTTAACATGATATTTAGGGATCCAGATGCATGCAACTTTTGTCTTGAAATGCGGTAAATGCGGACTTCGTATGCAACAATGTAATGTAATGGAAAGTTGTACAATGTTCATGACCTTCTGTGACATCCTGGAAATTTCTATCCAG